>NC_051238.1:12656621-12659121 GCF_015220715.1 Pygocentrus nattereri | reverse complement strand
GTTGTATTAACCTCTTAAACCTCATTATACATCTGATGTTAAGACTTAGTATTCAGTAACTACTATTAAACTAACATGTATGTTTGCTATGAGAGTCAGGAACTGGCGAGTCAACCCACATACAGACCCTGAGGGTCTAATAAAGCAACAAGCCATGAGAGCTTTGAGTCATGCTCAAGAACAAACTTCCACAAGATAAAATTGCAGTAACACAGTCTCAAGTGGCTTATTGCTTTTATAAAACAGCAGACAACATAAACTATGATAAAATATACACTTTTCATGAATAATTTTAATTATTATTGACAATAATCGATATAAAACAAGTATTCAGCTAAGAAATGTAGCTAGCTAAGCTAGGTTAGTTACTTTAGAGTACAGTATTGTTGCCAAGCAACCATGGACTGCTCAATGAGGCAAAGACCGTTTGGTTACACATGCTGTATATTGCATTAATTTCACTAACTTTAATTTTTTTTGTCATATAGTTATGAACATATGATAACACAGCACTCTCTGATGCAGAATGAATCGCTTTACAAGTACTTTTTGGTCACCAAATTACCATGGAGTTGTATTTAGTGCCAGTCCAGCGCCTGTCTTCTCACGCTGGGGCTGAATCTCAAATGGCTCTCTGCTCACTATGTAGGGATTTAAATATTGTTTCCAGCACCTTACTTTACTTCCTTATTTTGGCCATACACTCGATGGTTCCTGCAAGCAGCAGTTGAGTCAAAGATTATTCCATTAACAGCATAAGGGTTTATTCATGCTGTGGCATAGCTAGTAAGTTCAGCTCTTGTGAGGTGGTCATAGGTGTGTGTTTATCGTGGGTTTTGCTTCAAATGTAGCTCAGCTAATCAGATTTTAGGACTGGGACTATCCATGTTACAATAAACATTCTACAACATGTCTGAAGTTGGCTTCTTTAGTTTTTCACTGGAGCTGTGAGGCTAACAAGTAAAGGAAGCTTACATTCCGACAAGTTCCATTAATTAAATTAAACAGATGTTTACAATTTTGCTTAACAGCTAAGCGCAGTTTAAGACAAATCTGTGAATGTTAGAGTCATGCAGTTATCATGGTGTTAATTGGATACATAAGCTTCTATACTACATTAGCCTCGTAGCTCCAGAGCAAAACTAATGAAGCTAAATTCACACACTGAACACTGCCTACATTTGGGGGAAGGGGGTTTGATTTTTTGCCAAGCTATCACTTTAAGGGCTTAAACTATTTTTGGCTCTGATAGGTTTATTCATGTCCATTTTTAGACAAAATCACTGAGGATTGCCTTTAAAATACTTTGGAGTTCCATCCAGGAAGCTGCAGCATAAAAGCCTTCTTGGCCAACTTAGTGCTTATTTTGGATACACACAAAAGCAGTTTTAATATCTGTAGTTTGAGCTGGATGATGGAATCAACTGAATTCCAGCCATCTTAAGCAGTGCAGGGGTCAGGAAAAATGTCACTGTGGAGCTGAGTAGTGGATGTAATTGGGAAGGTGCACTGTAAGTGGACAGAAAAAGATTTGATTGGCAACCGGAAATCCAATCTAATCTAATTACTCCCATGTGAGTATTGGATTAACTTGAAGGAAATTGCTGACTTGTCTGAAACAAGTTCCTTCTTTTTTTTTTACAAGACAGAAAAGAAGGTTTAAGTGCATTCCAGTAGATTAATGCTGCGTGTCCAATGCTGCGTTTAATGCGGGTTATTTTTTGTTTCAGGTTGTGCAGATTCCTGGTCTGGTGATTTTCCGTTCTTCTGCTACTCTGTACTTTGCCAATGCTGAGATGTACGCAGATCACCTATATGAGAAGGTAGTTTAATACGCACAAATACACATACACACACAGTCATGGAACATTCACACACAGCAATGTCTATTATACAATGCAGGGCAGTCATAATTACTCAATTATAATACTAAGTAGTATTTACCCCTGGGAAATGTGTGGGTCTAAATAAAGAAATTCTTCCCATAGAAGAAATTAGCATTATTATACTGGTGGTACTCAGGCTACTTGTACACTATTATGTGTATTACATACAATACCATTACATACTATACTATTGTAATATGCACATGAAACGCCTGTCCCAAAGCAGCATTAAGGATTTCTCACATGGCATTAAAATGACTTAAAATACATTAGATTAATATTGTTTATACCATGTGATACTGTATATTTTAAATTCTCCTACTGATTTTGTGGAAAGATGGTTGCCATTTCAGGTAACATAATGCTTTTGTGGTGTTATATGGGTGTGTATGATCCATTTTCAATGTTTGCCAAAAGACCAAATGATGCAATTTATTATTATTTCAACCTGAGGTTCTTTGGCCTTTGCTCGTTTTTTGTGAAGAACATACAAAATAACACATTTCACTGGCCTCTCCCTGTAAACACATTTATATTACACATGGTATTGGCTGAACCTGCAGGGAATAAAAGCATGGAGGCGCTGTGTCCCTTCACTCTGTTCTCCTCCTACA
>NC_051238.1:12201621-12339121 GCF_015220715.1 Pygocentrus nattereri | reverse complement strand
AGATTTGATTACATTCTGTTAATTTTTGAATGGTTCATGATGATGGACTGGGCAGGACTTTATGTGTAGATGATAAGTTGAGTTCTTCGTTATGGCAGATTTAAGGCAGAGTCTGTGACAATTGATGCATTCAGAAGTGCTGGATGGTGTACCTAATACAGTGGCTGGTGAGTGTATATCGATAGATATAGGTAGATACTTCGAAACATTTTGAAAAGTACCCTGAGTTCTTAGCAAAAGCACACAATTAAAGCTTTGGTTACCGAGAGTGCGCTATTCCAAGATAAACGACGGCTCTACTGCAGGACGAAGAAGAGAACTGTCTGTTTTTAATTACTTTTATTTTAATTCTTTAAGTTTTAAAAAAACTTTCCTCCACACCGCGGCCGTTATGAACACACTGAGCGGACAGTTCATGTCCTCTGTATCTCCGCTGTGCCGGTTGGTAAAGTTATATGTAAAGCTCATGAATGCTAGATGAGGTGCATTTGGTCCTTTTCCCAAATTACATTTAAGCATTTTTGACAAAACTAGACTTCAGGTGTATACATATTTTATTTGTTTTTCACCGTTTTAACCACTAAACATGTCAGGAAGGAAGGGAAAAAACCACTCCTTAAGTACTTACTTCACTGTGTCCATCTTATCCGCAAAGGACTGGTGTGGCCGCAGGTTTTCATTGTAACAAAGCAGCAGCACCCATGATTCTACTTGTGTAATCAGTCAGTCTTGAAATAACTGATCATTTGAATATGCAGTTTTAGAGACATTTAGTCAGAAGAAGGCATAAAACAGTAATGCTATAAACAATAAAGGTCCTCAAAGGATCTCTAAGGTTTAATGAGATAATATGATGAACTGTTATTTATAATGACCAAACACATGAATTAGCCATATTAAAAAGGTAAATTTAAGGATGGAGAGATGTCTGGATAGATGTCTTTACTAAAAATCAGACTAGTGTAAATATGCATTGTAAATTCCAAATGAAATATTTGAGCATGGCTATTAAATGGTTGAATGAGTGCATACAAGCTAATTTGCTGTGTCGATCACTAACATTTACTGTAGGTCATGCACATATTATATCAAGCCATGTAACACACTTCCCTTTGTGTAATTACTCAGAAGATATATATTCAGATCTATCCTATGTATATGGTGGGCCTGTTCTTTTGGATCTAAATATAATTTGTACACTTCTTGCTCTTTACAGAATCTTTGTGGAGATAACAACTACACTGGGGACAAAGTAACCTGATCTGATGATGGATAGGGTTCTCATTTTCTCTTCTTTGCAACTGTTACCAATGTTAAAAAATATAGTACATATGTTTTCTTGTGAAGATACATTATATAGCCAAAAGTTTGTAGACACCTGCCCATGCAACACTATTTCTGGAATCAAAGGCATTCATTTTTTGCTGCTGTCCTGCAGCAACAGCTTTTAATTGAAGGCTTTACATGAGATGTTGAAGCAACAATGTGAGAATCTGACTGTATTCAGCCACAGTTCAATTAATGAGATCAGGTACTGATGTTGGATAATTAGTTCTGGATCACAGATGTCACTCTGACTCATCCCGAAGGTATAATGATGGTATATCCTGAAATAATGGGAGTATATCTGCATCACTTTATAAATCACACCCTCACAGCTCCACACCCCAGTACAGGTTGAATTTATACCCCTCTCACTAATGCTTTCCATTAGCCATGTTAACGGTTTTAGTGCTCCATTCTATTGGCTATTTTATTTCATTATATCATATAAATGTAATGTGGGTCCAGTGGTTGGACCTTGAAGCAAGCAAATTCATTAACTAGAAGAGGTGTCTGGATACTTTTGGACATGTAGTGGACATAGCCAATACCTCATAAACTTATTAATTGATTTTACATATTATAGGTTGATTTCCTGTGATTAATCATATATTCACAAATAGTCATTTATGTTCATTCAATCACTTATTATAATACACATGTAATACGGTTTCAGTAGTTTGTGATTAAGGGATTTTGGGATGTTCTTTTTTCCACACATAACTTGCAAATTAAAGTGTCTTTTTATCTGTTTTTATCTGTGCTCCAAAAGTGGTATGGTCATTCGGTACATAAATGCTGTTGTTTTTAAGTCGACATCTGAAAAACTATGAAATCACATAAAATTTCTTAAGCCCTAAGTAGTCTGGTAAGTAGTTTGGCTCAGATCACACACAAGTGAGGAGGAATTTGACCAAAACCATTGCTAGGCTGCCTCATGGCTTTGCCACCTGAGAGGGTTAATACTATTTTATCTTCAGAACTACTGAGAGTCTGCTATTTTTTCTGTTTATTTAGTTATTTTTTGAGCATTTAACCAATGATTATCTAGTGATGTATATATTTTTGTCTGGAGTTCTGCAAAATAAATCCAAAATAAATCCATTAATATTCTTAATTATGTGCCTAACAGTACTGGAGAGGTAACTTTGACGTACCTGTGATTTAAGAATCTCTAAGCACTGTAAGAAGACTGAGTGTTGGTATAATGCTTAATTGGTTAACATCTCACAACAGAAGCCAGAATATGGAGGTGGGTGGTTTATATAGACAAATAAAGCGATATATGATGCTCTATTCTACCTATAAAACCTAAAGTGAATGAAATAAGCGTTCTCCTGTATTTGACAATGCATATTAAATAAGAGAAAGCAGAACTGTATGTAGAAGTTAACAGAGTTCATGTTTGGTAAATATATTTTATGCCTGTCTATTAAACACTGAATTAGTTTACATTGTAGTAGGGGTGGGCAATATAGCAATATTTTACTGTTATCATGAAAAATCATGTCACAATATGGTTTTCTAAGCATTATTGTGGACATCACCAGTACTGAAAGCACACAGACTGACTACATGTTTCATCACAAAGTGAGCATAAATAGGTCTGTTTAATTGGATTTAGTACAGTGCAGTTTAGGGGATGTTGAATTAAAATAATTGTAGTTGTAGGTTGTTGTTCTTATTATTATTATTATTGTTGTTGTTGTTGTTACATTTTTAATATGTTGCACTACAGGTTCTAACTTATCTGTTCCCACTTAAATCTAAAAAAAAAAAAAGATCATGATGCATATCATCTATTGTGAAAATGCTATATTTCTTGCCATATTGCCCACCCCTACATCATAGGACCCCAAACCTTCAATGAAATAAGTTCTTTCTAAGAAATGGGAAGCCTACAAAAAGTATGTCAGATCAAAATCTCTGTAAAGGGTGTAACTGAACTTGTTCTGCGATTGCTCTGGTCTGTTCTTCAGCTGGTGTTTGAGAGCCCCCTGCAGGACCTCAACACACAACACCTCTTGATCTTGAATGAACCCTTGCTGAGTTGAAGTGAGTGTGCTAGAACAGGAAAAAAATGTCCAGGACTGTGGTGGGGAACCTGTGCATTAATTAGCTGCTTAGGTGGATCAAGTGTGTTGGATACAGGCCTGGAGGGCTCACCAGGACCTGGGGTGGGAAACATTGCTTTAACAAACTGAGTTTGGAGGAATCACTGGAAATTTAACTTTGTTCTTTTTGCTGAAAAATCATTCAGACCTCAAATACAAAGCTGATGTTACTGGTTTAGTTCTTCATTTAAAGATAGATGATTAATTATTGTATATTCCAGTTGTTATGCTATCAGTGGAAATGAATAGGATCAAAACAAGCACTGGTGGTTTGGCCTAATGAAGTATATTAATGATGTGCCAAAAGTATTCACTCACCCATCCAGGTCATTGATTTCAGGTGTTCCAATAATTTATATGGCCACAGGTGTATAAAACCAAGCACCTAGGCCTGCAGACTGCTTCTACAAACATTAGTGAAAGAGTGGGTCACTCTCAGGAGTTCAGTGAATTCCAGCGTGATACTGTGATAGGATGCCACCTGTGCAACAAGTCCAGTTGTGAAATTTCCTCACTACTAAATATTCCACAGTCTGTCAGTGGTATTATAACTAAGTGGAAGCAATTGGGAATGACTGCAGCTAAGCCATGAAGTGGTAGGCCACGTAAAAATGACAGAGCAGGGTCAGCGGATGCTGAGGCGCATGGAGCACAGAGGCCACCAACTTTCTGCACAGTCAGTCACTACAGACCTTCAAACTTCATGTGGCCTTCAGATCAGCTCAAGAACAGCGTAGAGAGCTTCAAGGAATGTGTGTCCATGGCCGAGCAGCTGCATCCAAGCCTTACACCACCAAGCGCAATACAAAGCATCGAATGCAGTTTTTCAGTAGTTGTGCTCGGCCCCTTAGTTCCAGTGAAAGGACCTGGGGTGGGAAGCAGACCAAGAGATTTTGGACAATTTCACATTCCCAACTTTGTGGGAACAGTTTGTTGATGGCCCCTTCCTGTTCCAACATGACTGCGCACCAGTGCACAAAGCAAGGTCCATAAAGACACGGATTAGTGAGTTTGGTGTAGAGGAACTTGAGAGGAGCCTGCACAGAGTCCTGACCTCAACCCAATAGAACATCTTTCGCATGAATTAGAGCAGAGACTGTGAGCCAGGCCTTCTCATCCAACATCAGTGTCTGACCTCACAAATGCACTTCTGAAAGAACGTCAAAAATTCCCATAAACACACTCCTACACCTTGTGGAAAGCCTTCCCAGGAGAGTTGAAGCTGTTATAGCTGCAAAGGGTGAGCAGACATCATATTAAACCCCGTGGATTAAGAATGGGAAGTGACTCAAGTTCAACAAGTGCAACAAGCAAATACTTTTGGCAATAGAGTGTATATCATACAAGCATCTGCTATTGTCTATATTTTGTATCTAGCAGGCAGGATTTCATAAAATACAAAAATCTGCGAAAAGGAGGTAAAGATTCATACTTATTTTCAAATAAACATGATTTTCTTCCTATGATTTCCATCATGGTCACTATTCTGTAATGGTAGATTATCACCATTACATCAGCCTGTATTTATTATAGACTATGCATCTATTTCTTTGTTTATGTCCTGAGTGTATACCTCATTGCTCTGTGAGGCCTGTTGCTCTATTCGTCTTTTGTTTTCTGAATTCCATGGTGCTTGAATAGTGGTTTTTCCTGATTGACAACCAGTAGACAGTTAAGATAAACACCGTCCAACCCACATAAAAAAAACACAGAGCCACTCAAAACAAAATGACTGAGAAGTTGTGGAGAGAATGCAGAGGCAAGAGTAAATATCAACGAAATAAAGGAAAAATAGAATCAAATTGACCAGAAAGAGCAATAAACAGATTAAATGTCTTCTGAAGATGTTAACTATAGCCAACTATAGAGACCGGCCCACAATTTTATATCTTCAATATAGACAGTGGATTGAACCAATCAGGATATAGGACCAAAGCGGCCCCACCCTCTCTCTGCGTGGTCCGCTGTAACTCCCGCTACGTTCAGTGTTGAGCGCGTATGTTAGGAGAGGCGGCGTGGAGAAACAGAAGCGGCAGAAAGGGGGAGCGGAGCACTTACGTGCAAAGAAATGGAAGAGTCTCGCTGTAGATGCTGCAAGATGTGTAAAAATCACAGACACGTTCGCTGCTGTAGCCACCACGTCCTCTGTAGGTGAACAGCAGCAGCAGCAGCAGACAAGGAGAGGAGCAGCCAAAGATGCAGGCTTTTGAAAGGGAAGCCGAGGGACAGACTGAGCAGGAAGGCGTAGTACGTAGGCAGGTAGTAACGTTAGGATAACACAGGGACTTTGAGGTGATGGAGGTAACGTCAGCTCTGTTACATGAGAATGATGAGCTATGGCGATTGATTAGTATCAGTATTTACTGATACTATAATCTGGCACGACACAGCTCCCTTTAATTTCAGCTCCCTTTCATTTCAGCTCCCTTTCATGGATCCCTCTTTTTTCTCTTAGGAAGCCTTTGTCTCTCAGGTTTTGTTGACCGTTCGTTTTTACAAAGTAGCAATATAAGTGTGAAAATGTATTTAGTTGTAGTTATTTTTCATTTCTGTTTTTAAGTTGCCATGATTAAAGAGATATTTGGTATTCAGTGTTTTGGATATTGACATGGTAAGAATATTATTAGTGATATTGTAGCAGGAGGTGGTTAAATTGTTACACCTCCTGTTTAACAAACACCCACTTTAAATTGTTGGGCGGGTCCTTGGCACACTATATCTGGGCAGGAGAACGCTGCCTGTAGGTGTGCTACCTGTTGTCCCCCTCCCCCTCCCTCTCCCTCTCCCTCTCCCTCTCCCTCTGTGCTGTATGCTGGTCTTCTGGCCAGAACTGTTTGCTGGTGTCTCCAGCTCTCTGTGGTGCTGCTGTTTTGTCTGGAGTTTACGTTTGGGATTCAGATTCCTGCTGTATTGCCATGGGTTGGCTTAGGACTGTTTTTGTCTCTTTAATTCTGGCTTATTTTGTTTGTTTAGTAGTATTTTCCTTTTCTAAGTTGTTTCTCTGTCTGTTTATTTGCTTTTTCTTGTGATTTTTTTACTTTGTTCTAATTTGGCTCTCGGGCTGTAGTGTTGACTTGTTATAATTGCTTTTGTGTTGTGTCAGTGCTGTTAAACGTGTGTGTGTGTGTGTGTGTGTGTGTGTGTGTGTGTGTGTGTGTGTGTGTGTGTGTGTGTTTTATGAGGGTTATTGGACGGTGTTGTATGAGGGGGTAAGGACAGTGGCACTTATACTAGCTAATGCTATTAGCCTTCCCCCTCAACCCCCGGTGTAAATATTTTTTGCTCTTTCTTCTGGCTGGACAGGAGCAGTGGGCCAAAGCGGGAGGCAGACTGATCTGGGTGGCGGAGTCCCTTTTTCACCTTCCCTGTAGCATAGAGCACTTCGTGTGGCGTTGAGGTGTGTAGTGTGATCACCTGTGGTGTGTAGTGTAGGTGCCCCCCCCCCACTCTCATATTTTCCTCTGCTGTGGTGAGCCCCTCAGTCCTGTTCCTTTTGCCACAAGAATTTTATGAAATTGTATATGGATCCATATGATATTAAATTTAATTGTGTTTGTGTTTCTTTTATTGTGCCGGGGTCCAGTAGGGGGCTTGTGTCCTGACCTGTCTCGGGAGGGAGATTTTAAATAATCCTTAATAAACTTTGAAAGAACATTGGCATTATGTCTCTGTCCAAGTGTGTCGAACCAGCGTGTCCTTCTGCCTTGGGCTTATGTCCCAGGTATATTTCCTAGGGGTGAAATTCCCCTAGGTGGCGTAGTCGTGCTATTTAATTTACCCCTCCGCTCTGTCACAATATAATAATGCTAAGACTGAATCCAATGACTTTAACCAATCATTTTTAATTCATTTTGTTTTTCTCCATGTCGCACTTCTCTGTAACCCCACATACACAAATTACAAGTCGGTTGTGCTCTGCTAATTATGAGGGGCCGGTCTAAACCAAAAATGCCAGGGCCGATTTTGTCCCAGTCCAGCTCCGCGTGGGTTTGCCATTTTGCTGTACCAGAAATACTTGCTCTTCTGCTTTTTGTTAGTCAGCTGACTGAGGCAAAAACACGTCTAAGCCAAGAGTGAACTGCGGTACATGAGCAGAACATTCAACCTTAATCTTATTTCACAGCAGCCGTTTTTGATTTCTGGAAATTTCCCACTCCGTGTTCAGTAACTGAAGCTGAAAGACGCGCTGTACTGCACTGCACTGATTTTGGGGTTGGTGGCGACTCTGCTGGACTGAAGTCCGGCTGAGAGGGAAACTGACTCGTCTCTGCCAACGCAGGTCCGAACATTCAGAATAATCAGTCAGTGCGAATCTACTCGGCATCTTCTCGCTCAGATGGAGCTTTAATGAAAGCAGTACGTCTCTCATCTGACATGCTGCGTGATATCGGAGAGAACTGAAAGCAGGACACTGCGCTGAGAGGAACTCAGTCGACTCTTCTGTTCAGGAGCCGCTTCCACAGCAGCAAAAGGACCTTTGATATTAAACACTAAAAAGGACACTGCGGAGTTTTTGAGATCAGCTGAACTAAACGCAGCGACTGAGCGGCTCATCCTCATCACTGCGTTCTTCAACAGAGTAAGAGCTTTTTAACCTTCAAACAAACAACACACCCTCAGTGAATATGGCTTATCGATCATTCTAATGTAGTCTTGTCTTTTGTGTTGGAGGACTAAGTAATCCAAAAATGCGCATTTTTATGTGAATGTTTGAAAGGTTTTCAGATGAAGATGAAACGTGGAAAGTAAACACCGTCTGGAATTCCCCGTTCATCATCTCTCAGATCAAACATCTCTGAGTCATCAGCTCATCTGAGGTGGAGAGTTCAATGTCACTAGTTTAATCCTCAGCGAGTCGCGACTCTTAAACTCAGTTCTGATCAAAGCTGCGGTTTAAAGTGATTTTAAACTAAACGTGGTGGTTGTCATTTGGAATCACATATCTGCTGCTCGATGTCACTGGAGATGAGCTTAAAGGGGAGTTTACACCAATATGGATTAGGGTCTGGCTGCGGCCGCGCACTCTCAGGCTCGCTCTGCCACCACAGTGTTTTTGTCGGTTTCATGAGGAAAAACAGCGAATCACGTACTGCTGATCAGCAAGAGCTACACTGGATGTATATTAACATGATCATCAGGAATGTGCGTTAAATGTAACCCTCTAGCCGAGTTATGGACGAAAAATCGCTGTTGGGCTGCTTCTGCCATCGTGGCAGGATCGACACTGAGGCTGAAAGTGCATCTGGCTGACAGTGCATGGCTGCAGCCAGACTCTATTGGGGCAATATGATGTGAATGAGAAACTTACCAAGTCAGGACTGTTCACAGTGGTGGTGATAGGAACCAGACATCTAAAGAGCCTCTAAAAGCTACATCACAGAAAGTAATTAAACTATTACCAGGATTTCACAGTAAAATGCTGTATTCATCACTTTATTATGAAATCAACTCATCTTAACATATTTCCTTTAATAAGACCGCAAAATACTATGAGGCTGATGTTGAGCTTTACCACACAGCATTATGGGATATGGAAAATTCTATTAAACATTTAAAGTGTTTTTATTATGTTTACTATGTTTTTTTGTTTTAAGGACTTTCACATTGATAAGTTTTACAATATGCAGTGCTCTACCACAAATATTAGCACCCATGGTAAACAGGAGACTGACTGACAAAACAGACTAAAAATCTTTTATTCTAACTGTTAACAAAAATCTAACCTTTACTTGAATTACAATGATTGAAAAGAAAACTAAATATTAGGAAATAAATATTTTTACTTCATATGCCACAGTTGTTGGCACCCCTTTTTTAATACATTGTGCAGCCGTTTTGTAAAGATAACAGCTGAGTCTTCTCTTGTAATGCTTAACGAGACTGGAGAACACATGACAAAGGATCTGAGACCATTCCTCCAAACAGAACCTCTCTAGATCCTTCAGATTCTGAGCTCCACATTGCGGACTCTCCTCTCCAGCTCATCTCGCAGCTGTTCTGAGGTTTAGGTCAGGGGACTGAGGTGGCCATGGCAAAACCATGATTATGTGGTCAGTGAACCGTTTTTGTGTTGATTTTGAGGCATGCTTTGGATCATTGTTCTGCTGTATGGACCAGTTTAAACCTAATGGCTCAGGCAGTCAGGTTTTGATTTTATTTCCGCTGGTACTTGTTGGAGTCTGAGATCCCATGTATCTGAATACATTGCTCAGGGACGTTGGAAGAAAAAAGTCCATTGGAAGATCCAACACCATACTTCACAGTGGGGATGGGGTAATTTTCCTAATGGCTAGTTTGTGTCTATACCAAACACATCTCTGGTGTTTATTGGCAAAAAGCTTTTGGTCTCACCTGACCTTAGAACATAGTCCCACTGAAAGTAATGTCTGAAGTGTTATGTTAATGGCAGACTGTGAGTGAGCACGAAGGAGACCAGTACTCGGGTTAGCAGTTTAGTAACTCACGGGTGATTTATTTTCCTCCAGAACAGGCAGTCTGTTACACATAACATAGTCCGTGCTACAACTCTCTGCTGTGCCTTACACTATTCCGCTTTACAGAACACCTCCCCTTTTTAGTAAGACCCCCCTCTCATTCTTCACAATAACTCAACTTAGAACTCTGCTGAACTTTAACAGCTTAAAGGCATTCTAACCTTTCAATTACTCTTATTTACAGATAACAATTTCTTTTCTTTTATTTTCTGTTACAAGTCCAGCCTGTCGGGAGGACGTGACACGCGTCCCACTCTTGTCACGTATGGCACATCAGTCCCACATGTATGTTCTCGGTTGTCTGTATATGTTGTGACTGTGTTACCTGGATTAATAGGTGTGCTAAGTGTAACTGGTGGTGTTGGCTGTTGTGGCGGATCAACTATGCGAACATGTGTGCGGTTTCTTCTAACCTGACCTTCATCAGTGTCAATAATGTAAGATCTAGGTGTTGTTGCCTGTTGCACTACAGTCCCTGATTTCCTCTCCTTTGCCAGCCACACGTTTTGGCCAGCCTGAAGTGGTGGTAGATTTCGTGCCCTGTGTCTCAGGTTGTAGTTGCGCTGCTGTTTCCCCTTAGCTCGAGTCTCAGCCTTTCGGAGTCCTCGGATGTTTGGCCAGCGTGGACGAAGATTTGCAGGCAGCTGTGGTATGGTGGTGCGCAGCTGTCTCCCCATGAGGAGTTGTGCAGGGGAGTAACCACACTCCAGAGGTGTTGCTCGATAAGTCATCAACGCTTTCTGTTTCTCCTCTCCTCCTTTCCACAAGCCTTTCACAGTTGCTACAGCACGTTCAGCCTCTCCGTTCGCCTGCGGATATCTCGGGCTGCTGGTGCAGTGTGTGAACCCATACTCTTCAGCAAAGTCCCTGAAAAGTTCGCAACTGTATTGTGGCCCGTTGTCTGATATTACCGTCTCGGGTATGCCATGCCGGCTGAACACATCCTTCAACGCTGCTATAACTGTCCCAGCTGTGGCAACACTGAGGTGGGCTACTTCAATGTAGCGTGAAAAATAGTCCACTAGCAGGAGGTATGTCTTCTCCCAGAAGAATAGATCTGTACCCACTCTTTGCCAAGGTCTATCTTGGACCGGTGTAGGAATCAGCGGCTCTCTGTGTTCTGCCCGGTGCTGTGAGCAGATACTACAATTGTCCACCAGCTGACTTATATGGACAGACAAACCTGGCCACCAGACCGACTGTCTGGCTCTCGCTCTGCACTTGACTATCCCCTGGTGGCCGCTATGAAGGTTCCGGAGAATATCTTTTCTCATGCTTTGAGGAATCACAATTCTCTGACCTCTCAGTAGCAGCTCTCCCGCCATAGACAGGTTCTCTCTCTCTGGCCAGTATGGACCCAGATCTGGATGGAGTGCATGTCTTTCTGGCCACGCTGTTTGACAGTACTGGATTAGCTTTGCACAGATGGGGTCTGTTTTCTGCTTCTCTTGGATCACCTTCAGTCTTGCTTCTGTAGCAGGAAGGCTCTGGACAACTGCATCCACAAACACTTTAACATCTGCCTCATTGTCTTTCTCCTCTCGTGTGAGAGTGTGCTTCACAGGAGCTCTCGACAGTGCATCTGCTGTTATCAAACACTTTCCCGGCACATGGACAATGTCATAAGTGAATTTTAACAGTCTCAGCCGAAATCTCAGCACTCTGGGTGGGAGCTCGTCTAGTGCCTTGGAGCTCAGTAGCGGCACTAGCGGCTTATGATCAGTCTCTATCTTGAACTGTAGACCCAGCAGGTAAGGTGACAGACGTTCACATGCCCACGTCACTGCCAAAGCCTCCTTTTCAATTTGGGCATAGTGTTTCTCAGCCTCGGTGAGACCCCTAGAGATGAACACGGTCGGTCTCCACGTTCCATCTTCCTGCTGCTGACTCAAGACGCCACCTAAGCCAAAGGAAGATGCATCTGCTGATACACACGTTTCTGCCGTTGGTGAGTATTGCGCCAGCACAAGTGGTGAACTCAATTCATTTTTCAACCTCTGGAATGCCTCTATCTGTGGCTTTTCCCAGCTCCACTCATTCTTCTCGCTGAGTAGCTCTTTAATTGGGCGTGTGTAGGATGCCAAGTTAGGTAAAAACTTCCCCAGGTAGTTGGCCATACCCATCACTCTCCTCACCCCTTCTACGTTTTGTGGTTCTGGCATCTCCATGATGGCTCTGATTTTGTCCGGATCTGGTGTCACCCCGTCTGCTGTGACTCTGTGGCCCACAAACATAATGCTGTTTTTTGCAAACTCAAATTTTTCGTTCAGAGTGAGTCCCTCTTCTCGTAGTCGCTGTAGGACCTTGTGCAGTCTTGCATTGTGTTGCTGCATGTCCTCACCATACACGACAATGTCATCTGCATGACATACGGCACCTTCACAACCCTCCAGCATCTGTGACATCCGATGCTGGAAGTGCTCTGGGGCTGAGGAAATCCCAAAAGGAAGACGATTAAACGAATATCTTCCGAAGGGTGTAATAAACGTTGTGAGAAGTGAGCTCTCCTCAGACAATGGGATTTGCCAGAAACCAGATGTCGCATCCAGCTTCGTGAAAACTTTTGCCCCCGCCAACATGGCCAATGTATGGTCAGCTGCAGGAAGAATGTGTCTCTCTCGCCGCACCCACTTGTTCAGGTGTGTGAGGTCAACACAGAGTCTTAACTTTCCTGGCTGTGCTTTTGGTGCAACAACTAGTCCTGCGCACCATGGTGTAGGTTTCGTCACCTTTGAAATCACCCCCATGCTCTCCATGCGATTCAGTTCAGCTCTCACTTTGTCTCTCAAGGGCAGTGGTACTCGGCGTGGTGTTGACAGAGCGTATGGAACCGCCCCTGGCTCCAACTCTATTTTGTAGGGCTTCTTTAATTTCCCCAAGCCAGAAAACACTGTGGGGTACAGTGCCTTAAAATCTTCTTGCTGGCCCTGCACTACATGGACCCGCTTTATCAAGGCTAGAGCTTTTAATGCTGGTAGGCCCAGTAATGGTTTGGCTAGACCTCCAACAACATAAATGTCCTGTTCAGTCACTTTATTATCAAAGCTCAACTTGCCTTTAAACAGTCCTTCGACTTCTAGCTTGTGGTTTCCAGGACCATACAGCACTTTTCTGGACGACTGCAGTGTACCGTGACTTTTGGCAGAGTAGGAGCTGCTTGGAA
Organism: Pygocentrus nattereri; assembly: GCF_015220715.1. Taxonomy (NCBI): domain Eukaryota; kingdom Metazoa; phylum Chordata; class Actinopteri; order Characiformes; family Serrasalmidae; genus Pygocentrus; species Pygocentrus nattereri. Next base: position 12,326,027 of record NC_051238.1, on the reverse strand, counting down.
TTGCTGTGACAGTAGCTCCTGTATCCAGCTTGAACACAACTTTTCCACTGTTTAGTTGCACCATTTCGCACCACTCCGACTCCCCGTCAGAGCACATTTCTCCCAGGAAAGCAAAATCCTCCTCACTGCTCTCTTGTGCTGCCTCTGTGATATTATGGACACGCCCACTTGACCTACATTTCTTGGCGAAGTGTCCTTTTTTATGGCATTTTCTACACTCAGCTTCACGAGCAGGACAGTCCTTCCAAAGGTGCTTTTTCGTGTGTCCACACCTGCTGCATGCAAATGGCTGTGTGTCACTTTTCCCCTTTTCTGCTTTCGGCCGTTCACTGCTCTTCTTAAACACTGTTTCAACTCGCCCCGGCTGCTGCTCTGTCCCCCGTAACACCGGCTGTTGCCTTTTCACTGCTGCACTCTGTCTCACTCTCGTCATAGCTTTCTCTAAAGTCAACTCACTGTCCAGCTGTAAACTTTCCGACAGCTTAGCATCTCTTATGCCGACTACTTTTCGGTCTCTGATAAGCTGGTCTCTCAGAGGCCCGAACTCACAATGCTCTGCCAGCGTGTGCACCGCTGTGATAAAAGATTCCACACTCTCACCTGGCTCTTGGCTCCTCCGGTTGAAGCGTGCTCTTTCGAAAATCACATTCCTCTTGCTCACACAATGCACTGTGAACGCATCCGTGACTGCTTTATATGACTTTTTCTGTTCCTCTGTTAGCGGCAGCACGTTTAAAATGTCCTCGGCCTCATCACCGACAGCATACATGAAAGCATTCACTTGAAATTCGTCTGATTTCTTGTCCAATTCAGTCGCTATTCTATAGCGCTCATAGCGTTTTAGCCATCTCGGCCATTCATTAGCATTGGTAAAGTCGAACTTGCGCGGTGGTGCTAACTGTGGTAGCGTCACTCCTCCGTCTCTGTTTGCATCCATTTTCCGCCGTTTATTTGCCTTTAGTTCGTCTTTACTTCTTCTTTGTTACTTCTTTTTACTTCTGACACCATGTTATGTTAATGGCAGACTGTGAGTGAGCACGAAGGAGACCAGTACTCGGGTTAGCAGTTTAGTAACTCACGGGTGATTTATTTTCCTCCAGAACAGGCAGTCTGTTACACATAACATAGTCCGTGCTACAACTCTCTGCTGTGCCTTACACTATTCCGCTTTACAGAACATGTTAGTATTTGACAGCAGGGGCCTTCTTCTGGCAACCCTGCCAAACAGCTTGTCGTCATGTAGGTGGTGTCCAGTGGCGTAAGTAGGATCTTGTAGGCCTTGGTGCAGAAACAATGAATGGGCTGCCTATATGGAAATTACCTTTAATGAATAAAAATGACAATGTAATTTGTTTGTTTATTTGCTATTGTTGTGTGTCAAATGAGCTGATGCTTTCAAGGCATGCAGATGGGAGGCATGGAGACTGAGGATGTTTGCAACACTTTTTGCATTTCTCTCAGTTACTCAAAGACTATAAAGACTAGTCCAGCCAAATTTTTAAACATAAATCTGCCTGCTAATTAAGTTTAGCATTTAAAGATAATTAGACACACAGACTATATAGAAAACGTATTGGGACTTAATCATTGAATTCGGGTGTTTCATGCAGTCCTAATCAAACACCCATGCAGTCTGCCTCTACAAACATTTGTGATAGAATGGGTTTTTGTAAAGACCTCACTAAATTTAAGCATGTTACTGTAATAGGATGCCACCATTGCAAAAAGTTGGTATACGGAATTTCTTCCCTCATAGATCTTGCAGGACCAACTGTCTGTGGTATTTTTTGAAAAGAAGTGTTTAGGAACCACAACAACTGAGACTACTTTAAGTTACAGAGTGCAGAGCACTAAGACGCTGTCCAATGGAGTGATGTAAAGCATGTCGTCACTGGACTCTGGAGCAGTGGAAACGTATTCTGTGGAGTGACAAATCACGTTTTTCCATCTGGCAGTGAACTCTGGGTTTGGTAAATGCCAGGAGAATGAATGTTGAATGTTACAACTCCATATTAATGCCTATGGATTTAAAATGGGATGTCATTATAACTCCTGTAGCTGTAATGTGTAGGTGTCCCAACAACTTTATCCATGTAGTATATCATTCACAATACTTGGAATGGAAGAAGTCAGATGTTGCAACTTACCCCAACCCAGGGGACAGTTGCAACATGGAACAGGGATGGTTGCATATTAAAAACATATGAAATTTCAGTAATTAACTTCAGCTTTTTGTCTCATTAAGCATAGTATTTTAAAAATATGTATTGTTTTACAATAATATTATAGTATTATTTCTTTATTTAGTAATATTCACTGTCCTGACTGTGGGAAAGGTTTGTTATAATTCTCTAATCCCACCGTAGGGCTGTTTCCGTTTACTCATAGGTGGACATCAAACTGGGAAGGCCTATTAGAGCCCAGGAAATACGCGGCAGTCAGTGTGAACTTAATTGTGCTTTACTGAACGACAGCAGATCATCCATAGCCCTCATGCTTCTTCAATGCAGTCTTATATACTCTTAAGTTGACTCATAGAACCGACAGCAAACCATGCATCTGAATGTAACTCGATGTTAGGCTTATAAAGGTTGATATGAGATGGTACGATGACTTGAAATGATATGAAACTGATATGGTCTACGAAACAAACAGAAGAGAAAAAACGATTACAAGCTTCTACATAAACATGCACTAAATCGCTGAAATTCGTACCAGCTAAAGAACTTCAGTGAACACATAAAATGATGTGCCCGAGGCACATAACTAACGTTCTGCTAAGCATTACCTCACTCTGTATAACAATGAACTCACACATTATGACTTGTGTTAGGTTTAACTTGAGCTACATAATGACTGTAACTGCTAACTCACATGAGGTCATGCACGCATATCAGTGTAAATAAAGTCCTTCTGCTCTCTACTTGTGCGCCGCTTGCTCTCCCGCTCCATCTGCGCAGCATGCTCGCTTTCTGCCGCGACTGCAGTGCTCAGAGAGATATTGAATATGTTCGTGAGAACATCAGCCAGCTGTTCGGCGCATTCTCTGAACACTCACAGCCTGGTATGCTGTCGGATCCTGATGATTTTCTTGGGTTGACTCTGTGTAGAGTTCTCCGCACATCAGCAGTAGACAGACACAGTACCTGATCACTTGAAGGAGGTGTGGTTTTCCTTACCATAATGCCATTCTGTGCCTCAAACCGAGCATAGAAGTTGTTAAGCATGTCTGGATGGGAGGAATCACTGTCACAAGCAGATGGAGGTGACTTGTAGTTGGTGCCTGGATGCCCTGCCACATGTGCCGTGTGTCAGCAGTGTTTTGAAAATCATGGATTTTCTTTGAGTAGGCACGCTTAGCCTTTTTGATGGCCCGGGAGAGCTTGGCTCTTGGCACCCTCAGGCTTGCTTTGTCCCTTGACTTGGAAGCCTTGTCGCGGGTTCTCAGCAGCATGCGCACCTCTGCAGTCATCCATGGTTTCTGGTTGGGGTGAGTTGTGATGGGTTTGATGATGTTAGTGTCTCCAATGCACTTGCTGATGTAGCCAGTCACTGATTCTGTGTACTCCTCCAGGTTGATAGTCACCGGTAGTTGCTGCTACTCTGAACATCTCCCAGTCAGTGTGCTCAAAACAGTCCTGAAGAGCAGAGAGCTCCTGGCGGCCAGGTTCTCACTTGCTTCTGGTCTGGTTTGGCACGTCTGATGAGCGGTCTGTATGCTGAAATGAGCATCACAGAGTTGTGGTCTGAGTAGCCGTAGTGGGGGCGGGGCTCAGCCCTGTACGTGCTGGGGATGTTTGTGTAAACAAGATCCAGCACGTTAACCCTCTGGGTTGCAAAGGCCACATACTGATGAAATTTGGGGAGTACTGACTTCAGACTGGCATGGTTGAAATCACTGGCAACAGTAAACAGTCTGTCTGGGTTTGTGTTCTGGAGGTCGCTGATAGCTCTGTACAGCTTGTTCAGTGCGGCATTAACACTGGGTGCTATATACACCGCTATTATATACAGCGAATGGCCTGGCTCTGACAATCACAAACTCCACCAGCGGTGAGCAATGACCGGACACTACCGCTGCGTTTTTACACCATTCAGTGTTGATGTAAACACACAGGCCTCCACCTCAAGCCTTACTGCACAGCTCAGCATCGCTGTCCGCACGGAAGCACAACAGGCCATCGAGCTGAACGGCTAAGTCCGGAGTGGAGCTCGTCATCCACGTCTCCGTAAAAACGAAAACACAGCAGTCTCTGAACTCACGCTGGGTAGTCCAGTTTATTCTCCAAGGAACAAACGTTAGAGAGAAGAAGCCATGGAATGGCGGGTTGTGTGGGGTTAGCCATTAACCTAGCGCGCACGCTGGCTCGCTTGCCTCGCTTTCCTCACTTCTGCCTCCTCGCGCATCGCTTTCAGTGAGCAGGCTCATGCAGCGCTGGGAACCGTAGCAGGCCTAGCTCGCGCAGCTCTTCCCACAGTTCGCTTGGAAGCAGAGATTGTGGCTGATTTCTCAGCTGTAGCTGGCTCTGGCGATGGTAGATGATGGTGCTGGTTGAAACAGTCATGATATCTAGTTTTGGCAGGTTACATGACAGACAGTGAACGAAAATAGCAAAAAAACAGTTTTGCTATTCCCAAAGTGGCCGCTGCAGCTACTTGCCGCACCGCCGGAAGTTCAGTAGGCCTCTTTTACAACATAGGCTGCTCCCACCAACTGTACCAGCTGGACCTCTGATTGTTTAGAGGTCCTCCTCACATGACTGACTGCAGAGCAGGTACCTCTGTGAAGGAAGAGAGCAGGAGAGAGTAGCCAATCTTGTTTGTAAAATTGTATGTTTGTTTCTAGCTTCCAGCGTGTGCAGTTGTTCTGCCCCCACTGCAGTTGACCTAACATTTTTCATAGTAATGGCAGATTCAGAATTTGATGTGTGTCTGTAGTCACAATCACAATCTGGCCAAACAGACTGAAGGTCATACTATTATTATTACATTATTCTAAAGCAGGTGTGTCCAATCTTATTTTCAAAGACCAACTGATTAAACATGTAGAATCAGGTGTGCTTCAGCTAGTTTGGAGTGAAAACCTGCAGCCTCACTGGCCCTCTGCCAATAAGATTTAGACAGGGGGTCACCCGTCTTGTCAAAATCTGTTTTATATAACCACAAATACAAAACACTTCAGGTGTGTGTGAATAAAGCTTGTCGTTAGTTGGCGATGCTTCAGCGGAGTGATGCAGTCTTGGTGTGAAAAAGCTGTTATCGCAATTATCAGCAGTTAGAACTCAGAATTCAATCTGTGACTGATTTGTCATCCCAACATGTTTGTCCTTTCTTTTTAGATTCTTCTCCAAGGAGCAGAAACCCTGAAGGAGGACTTGGCCCAAGACATGCGTAGAAAATAGGATGAACTGCATCAGCAGATCTACCAGGACTGAAATCTACATGTTTTTGTTATAGTAGATCTACCAGCTGTAGAACTGCCATCAGCATGAAGCAAACCTGCTCGATGTTTTTAGCAGATGACCTGAAAGCAGAGGGACAGATGAAGTGTGGGGGAGAAACGTTTTCTTCTTTCTTTATTAGAAGACACTGAACTAGCACTCTGGAGATGACCTGTAGCTTCAAGATATTTATTCTATTCGCCGCTGTTTTCACCCTGAATTTTGAACTCTGCTTTGGCCCATGTGCCCGTGCCGAGTATGAGATAAATGGAGAATGCTGTCCCATGTGCGCAGCTGGTAAGTTAAAGGTGAATGTAAGTTGCCTAAATCTATAGGAACGTCACCACACCCGGCTATGCAACATGTATGAGAGGGCAGGGAGAGGGGCGCCCTGCGCCCCCCAAAAAGAAGCGATTATGAGGGTTCAGCGAAGTTCAGACGAACGCGCAGTTCCGTAAAAATAAGTTTTATTCACAGTAGGCAGGTCGGTGTCAAAGCGCATGCGTGGGTCAAAGCCAGGAGAGCAGAGATGATCACGGCTGTGATCACCACAACAGGCAAACGTAAGCAAAAGGGCAATCCGAGAAACAAGGTCGTTTACACAAGCAGAGTCATCCAAAACACAAAGCCAGAATCCGGTAACCAAAATCCAAAGGACAAGGAAAAAATCTCAGTCCAGCTAAACGGGCAAAAGGTCAGCGACAAACACGCTATACGGTAATCAGGAAAACCGCTCAGTAAGTTGATGAGAGAAACAACACCAACTAACTAACGCTTATAACTAATCTAGCCTGAACATGTGACAAACTAGCACAGGTGACATGAGTCAGTAATCGGGTGACTGTGAATGCTGATGAGTGCGTGATCAATCGAGCTCCCTCATACTCCTGGGAAATGGAGTTCGCAAAACTGGGAGAGTCCGTCTGAGGCGAGACGTTCTGCGTCACTCTTACTATAGTATCTGATCTACCTCTATCCTGTTAATATTATGAGACGAGAGCGCTACAAAACATTCACATTAACTACTTTATCACACAATTTTGCTTCAGATGTGGTCCTTCAGTCTCAATGTTTAGCGTCCAAAATTTGCTTCTGTAGTTCAGCACTGGAACTATTATGGTAACAAAGGCTAACCAAAAAATAATAATAACTGAGAGTAAACAGTCACCCAAATCTTTTTTGTAAATACATCGTTAAAACTTTCTGCAGAATTGTTGAGGTGGTTTAGAACAAAACAGAGCAAGATGTTGTCTAAAGTGGCTGCCTACTGTGTGAAGTTAGTGAAGTTCTGTTCATTTGTATGGTTCACACGCATGTGGAAAATTATATCAATGTGAGGTTTTTTGTAAATTTTCCCTTTAAACATTATTTTGTCTCATTCTTTGCTGTATTTTTTTAGGAAACTATGTTTATAGGCATTGCACTGTGGATACAAGCACTAATTGTGTTCCATGTCCTGAATCAACTTACACTGATGAACCCAATTGTTTTATAAACTGCTTTAGCTGTACAGTGTGTGATTCTGGTAAGTCTGTCTTTCATAAGTAATTCATGTTTTATATATTTTGTAGACTTCAGCGTGATTTGTGTATGTAAAGCATTGGTTAAATAAATATAATAGTTTTGGTGTAGTGACAGTTATTTTGTGTTGTTTACAGGTCAGAGTTTAAGAGTAAAGACCTCCTGCTCTAGATCATTGGATACTGCCTGTGAACCACTAGATGGATCTTACTGCACTGCTCAACAGGGAGGCAGCTGTAGACGAGCTGAGAAACACAAAAACTGCAGTCCTGGACAATATATAAAGCACAGAGGTTAGTGTGATATGTCAGTATACACTATAAACTTCCAAAGTAACACTGGTTTTCTGGTGTACCCTACATAAGTTTTTTTTTTTTTTCTCTAGTGGAAAAGTAGATATTTGTGCATTTTAATAACCGAATGTTTTAAATCAGAACATTAAAATAAAAAGCCTGGAGACAAGACGGGGTGTGTGGAGTAAATATAACTTAGAAAATATAATTTCAATGGATTATGGTACAATTATCTTCCCTGACTAAAGGTACTGGGATGTACGCCCGAGTGTACCACCACAGTAACACCACATAAATACACATAAACAAAATAAACTCTTATTAAAACAAAACAAAAAAATTGGGCTTTGCATACAGATCCTTTAAATAACTTGCTTACAGTAGCAGCTATTCTCTGTGACTGAGCAGAACTTGTATGTTTGCAGGAACATCATTTAAAGATACTGAATGTGCTGAATGTCCAGATGGTACCTTCTCAAATGGCTCTCTTCAGATTTGTCAACCACATTCAAAGTGAGTGAATTCAATTGAGTGTCAGTGAATGATCATTATGATCAGTGAATGAATATCCAACAGTAGGGATTTTCACACAGTAGTTCTAGTGAGATTATACATAACCCAAAAAAAGGAAATATAGGCATAGAATAAAAGGAAAAAAGGCACTATTTGCAAGACATGCACAAGCAGTGGATGTGTACACATAAATGTGTCATTTTGTTTGAGATTGAAGGATCTAAATGAAAGAGTGTTGAATAGAGACACAGAGTGTAAAAGTAAAATGTTGTCATTTGGTTGTAGTTTTATAACCTTCATCTAAAGGAGAGTCTTCATCTAAAGGATAAACCAGAGCAAGTGTTAAAGAAATGTAGATGATCAACAGTGACCTATAAAAACTACACAATCAGAAAATCATGTGACTTCATCAGATGATTTGTTTTATTCTGACAGATGTGAAGATCTGGGACTTACAGAAATAAAAGTAGGAACACTTTCTTCTGATGCTGAATGTGGAAATCAAACTCCAACTGCTCTGATAGCTGGAATCACAGTTTTTATTCTCACTGTGGTTGTAGTAGTAGCAGTTCTCATGCTTCTCAAAATTAAGCATAGCACTCACCAACATGCAGGTAAGTGCCTTACATTTATTTATTTAGAAGTTTTATTTATACAATATTTTTACAGTTTATTATAAAATATTAAAAGTAGACTGTGCTTTTCTATCAGCTGGACATGATGAAACAGTTAGAAGTCAAGACATTGAATTAGACCAACTGTAAGTATTTTGTTATTTATATTATTTTAGTTTGGCTACATGTTCTGTATTAATGCATATTTAATTCATTAGTTGTATTTAATTAGTTTTTATTAGTAGAATTTCAACAAAAGAATGAAAAAATGAAGCTTAAACTCCACAAAATGAAGCTTAAACTATGTGTTTACATCAACACCATTCAGTGTTGATGTAAACACACAGGCCTCCACCTCAAGCCTTATTGCACAGCTCAGCGTCTCTGTCCGCACGGAAGCACAACAGGCCATCGAGCTGAACGGCTAAGTCCGGAGTGGAGCTCGTCATCCACGTCTCCGTAAAAACGAAAACACAGCAGTCTCTGAACTCACGCTGGGTAGTCCAGTTTATTCTCCAAGGAACAAACGTTAGAAAGAAGAACCCATGGAACGCCTGGTTGTGTGGGGTTAGCCATTAACCTAGCGCGCACACCTCCTCGCGCATCGCTTTCGTCCAGCAGGCTCACGCAGCGCCGGGGCCGTAGCAGGCCTAGCTCGAGATGGGAGTCATGATATCTAGTTTTGGTCGGGTTACATGACAGACAGCGAACAAAAATAGCAAAAAAGCATCTTTTTGCTATTCTTATTTTCAAAGACCAACTGATTAAACATGTAGAATCAGGTGTGCTTCAGCTAGTTTGCAGTGAACACCTGCAGCCTCACTGGCCCTCTGCCAATAAGATTTAGACAGGGGGTCACCCGTCTTGTCAAAATCTCGTTTTATATAACCACAAATACAAAACACTTCAGGTGTGTGTGAATAAAGCTTGTCGTTAGTTGGCGATGCTTCAGCGGAGTGATACAGTCTTGGTGTGAAAAAGCTGTTATCACAATTATCAGCAGTTAGAACTCAGAATTCAATCTGTGACTGATTTGTCATCCCAACATGTTTGTCCTTTCTTTTTAGATTCTTCTCCAAGGAGCAGAAACCCTGAAGGAGGACTTCGCCCAACACATGCATTGTATCTACTCTGGTAATAAGATTCACGCCTCTTACTGATGTCCACAACCATTTTATTTTCTTCACCAAGTTACGGAACACCGTGAAAACTGACAACAACAAAAACACATTGCATATACATCATTTTCAGAAACATTTCTTCTACAAAGGTACACAATTTTCAATATTTACAATAGTTACCGTGTGCGCCTATTTAGCCAGTAGTAGACAGTCATCTCTCATCTTTTCCTTGTCTCTTTCTCTCGTCTCTTTCCTCTTTCGCTTAGTTTCCACTCACAATTTCCCGCGCACGTTACCCAGACAGGAAATGACGTCTCTCCACAAATTAATAAACAAATTAAACTTAATATTTCAATAAGGTCTAACAGCAGAACTACGAATTGCAGTACGGATTTCATCATTAATTTATGCAACATAAAAAAAAACAATCAGAAATCAAATATGATAATCTCATAAACTTCTGGCATTGTCACAGTAACATATTGCTGTATTGCGAGCGTCAGCTACATGCATAGTAAATAGAATGAACTCCATCAGCAGATCTACCAGGACTGAAATCTACATGTTTTTGTTGTTATAGTAGAACTATCAGCTGTAGAACTGCCATCAGCATGAAGCAAACCTGCTCGATGTTTTTAGCAAATGATCTGAAAGCAGAGGGACAGATGAAGTGTGGGGGAGAAACGTTTGCCTTCTTTATTAGAAGATACTGAACTAGCACTCTGGAGATGACCTGTAGCTTCAAGATATTTATTCTATTCGCCGCTGTTTTCACCCTGAATTTTGAACTCATGGGCTTTGGCCCATGTGCCCGTGCCGAGTATGAGATAAATGGAGAATGCTGTCCCATGTGCGCAGGTCCTTTATAGAACCATTTTCTTTACTAAAGAACCCTTGAAAAAACATCTTTTTTACGAGTGCACACTAATCAACAAGTCATGTTCAGAACAGACACTGAATGAACAGAATAGTTCCACATAGTGACTGTCTGTGTCTGTCTGTCTGCCCTGTGATGGACTGGCGACCTGTCCAGGGTGTATCCCGACTTCCGCCCGATGACCGCTGGGATAGGCTCCAGCACCCCCCTTCCCCGCGACCCTGATGGAGAAGCGGCTTAGAAAATGGATGGATGGATGGATGGATGGATGGATGGATGGATGGATGGATGGATGGATGGGTTCCACATTGGCAAAGGAGTGAGACAAGGCTGTATACAATCACCATACCTGTTCAACCTGTATGCAAGTCATGTAATGAGAGAAGCAGTACTGGAGGAAGTAACATCAATAACCTTCAATATGCGGATGATACAACACTCATAGTAGAAAATCTGCAAGACAGAATGAAAAGATGGAGCTTCAACTCAGTATGATGTAGTGGACACCCACAATCTGGGTGACCCAGAATCAGTCTGCTTAGGAGGACTCCATATTCCTGAACTTTGAGCCATTGGGTCATCAAAACAGGATTAGGGTGCCAACAAGTTACGCTAAGTTAAGTTTACGACTTAAAAGGATGTTATCTTGGGACTATGGACACAGTGGGAGGCCTGCAACCCCCTTTGCTTCACATGCCATATCATACCAAGCCATAAATTCTAGCTGAGGCCAATTTATTTTATAAGAGAACGTTTAATATAACCCGTTATCTAACTCAGTCATATGTAGTTACTCCTGTCCATACCTAGATTAATTCTCTGCAGAGACTCTTTCAAGTTTAAGTTTCCACACTGCCTCATATCCGTTAACTGTGACCCACTTTAAGCAAGCTATGTTGTCCTTTTAACTTTTATCCCTTTTGTTGCTTTGTTTTATTTTCTTTTGTCCATCATTGAATGTAGTCCAATGTAGTTTAATATTTAGTCAATAAATTCCAATAATGAAGAAGACTAAGGTTATGATGACAGTAAACACTGCTGACTTTTCCTCTGATGGAAAGGATGTGGAAATGGTGCACAGCTTTTGTCTACTCGGCTCAGTTATTAACATCAGAGGATTTAACCCCCAAGAAACACTGCACAGATTGGTGCTCTGCAGAGCAAGGATTTTTGCTTTGATTTTGACCAGAAGAGAATGGGTTCTCCTTCTGAGGAAGCAAAAAGTAAAGAATGATGTGAAAACATGCTAAATTAAAACAAGTCCACCCTGTTTGCCTGTGAATTATGTCTCTATCTTCTGTTCATTCTATTAAAAAAAACAACAACAATGCTAACACTTCAGTGTCTCAGCCTGGTGATTTCAAAGATGACCCTTGTTATACTACGGATAACCCTCTGACCATGCCTGAAGTCATGCTGTACCATACCACTGGCTTAATACGGCTCTGGAGGAATGTGTGTTTTAGTGCAGTTGTGGTCAAAGTAGAAAGTATCTTATAGGCCAAGACACCCCCAGCCTTGAATTGAACAGTTTTCCTTTTACTAATTACAAAAGAAATACTTGCTACAACTGTACTTGTACACAAGTGTAAGCAAATACTATGTGTAGACATTTTATTATTATTTTTATTACTATTATTATTATTATTTACAGTTTCTAATAATGAGACCTGTGTGGCTGCAGACATAAACAACCGAGCTAATTTTATTTTTGATACAGAAATATGAGATTTGAGATATCAATTTGAGGGGGTCCTGACTGCTTAAGTGCTTTTGTATTTCAACCCAGGTAGTAAAAAAAATGGATTATTCCACTGAAGTAGCCATAGATTGCTCTCTGGTTGCTCTCATGTTGCAGTATAGGATCTAGATCAGGGCAGGCAATTATGGTCCTACAGGTCCAGTGTCCAGCACAGTTTGGTGATTTTCCTGCTCTAACAAACCTACTGAATCTGGTTATTAACTAAGGAGTTGAATCAGGGGTGTTTGAGCAGAAAAATGACCAAACTATGCTGCATTGCAGCCCTCCAGGCCCAAAACTGCTCACTTGTGATGCAGATCATGTTTACAATGCTAAACCAGTAAATTATCGGGGAAATCATGACTTCATCTTGCATTTTGTTTCTCTCTGACAGATGTGAAGATCTGAGACTTACAGAAATAAAGACAGGAACACTTTCCTCTGATGCTGAATGTGGAAATAGAAGTCCTGCTGCTCTGATAGCTGGAATCATAGTTGCTGTTCTTATTGTGGCTGTAGCAGTAGCAGTTACCATATTTCTGAAAAGTACATTTAAGATTGTCACACATACAAGTAGGATTTTATATTCTTTAATTACTTAAAACAAACCTTTCTTGATATTCATATAATATATATTTTATTATATTTTAAATCTCTGTTAATCTCCATTAGCCTGTGCTTCTCAATCACCTGGAGGGGATCAGATATTTCTGTCAGAGGAGCCTGTAAGTATTAGTTTAGTTTGATATTGCATGGTAATGCCAATGCAATGTAGTAGTTTGTAGCATTTTAATAGAAAAAAATGAAGATGAGGATTAAACTCAGTATGGGATTCTGGGATTGAAATCAGAGATGAAAATCACTGTTGTTTTTCCTGCCAAGGTAAAACCCACCACAGTAACACCAATGTTAAAAAAGCAGGTAAGAGACCATTGCTGTTTCTCTTTGTGTTCCTTTTTGGTTGCCAGGTTGTGTTGTATTTCTGCACTTAATCAACATTACACATAAATGCATCACATAATTGCATCTAAATAAAATAATCAGCCCCCACCACACTTCTCCATCACATGAAAGCTCCAAACCTAGTACAGTAAGGAAATATGCTAATCTACACATGTAGCAGACTAAAGTGTCTTTGTGATGTATAAGACAGCTGAACTATAGATGTGTGGGTAGACACAGATCTAAATATCTCACAGGAGATACTTCGTTGAAGTCACTATTCCAGCACCACATCATTTTAAGAAGTCACTGTTTTATACAGCATTCTGTTTTATTGTTTGTTTATAGTAATAATAATTAGTAAAGCTATAATAAGTAATAATACAATCATTTTTTTCATATCATCACTGTTTAACAGTATTGTAATGCATGGTTTTAAGAGGAACCACCTGGTCATAAATAACACCTAATACTGTTCTTTTGCCTAAATACATTCTTAGATAGAGCATTGATGAGCTACTTCAAAATTGTAAAATGCATTGGATTCTCTCTTTGCCCAGGATGTGCAGTGTGCAGCCTACTCTCCTGCTAAAAACAGGAGGATTCCCTATAATGGAAAAGACTACTGACCCTCAGCTGAAATTTTGACTTGATAATGATGACCTTATACAAAGTTTGTTTTGGGTTTTTTAACATTGGTTTGGTCCAGGCCCAATTAGTGTCGAGGCTTATGATGTAAAAGTACTGTAATGGAGTGTAGAAGGAGATCGACTGAGTTTATCCAAAAAAGTTGAAATATGTAATGTGGTTGTGTGAATTCAAAGGCCTGGACCGGATGAAAAAGCTGCAGCAAGTTTGGTTTTTAACTTTTTTTTTTTTGTTGAGGATGCAAATACTTTCTTTGTGTGTGAACATGTTAATAATGAAAAGGAGCACTGGAACACTGGATGTGTTTGAGCTGTCTGTTATAAACCCCTCTCTCCACTCCTGCTCAGCCACCCTCACCCTCACAAGACTCTTACCTTTTACTCCCTGATTAACTCATTGCACCTGTTAAGTATGTAAAGCTTTGACAGATACCTGCAATGTTCGTCAGAGATGTTCTCTGAGAAATGTGCTCATTCTCAAACCAATACTCTTCAAACAGTAGTCTGTTGACAGGCTTGTTTCTTTTCTCTAATTCATATCCACTATTGTATAGTCATTAATCATTCATGTTGCTCATTGGGTCATGGTTTTGCTATCCTATGTTGGCCAGAGGAGCATGATTTCTGCTTTTCAGTCTTGGTTCTGTATTGAGATGTCAGAGAGAGCCTGTAATGTATCATCTTATTTTTACAGTATATCTGACAGTATGTGTCTGAGGCTGTGTATGTGCCTTTCTGCCCAGGTGTTTCATTAAAAAGCACTTTTTAGAGGCCGAATCATGGCTTCCTCTGTCTTATTCACCTCTGACACAACAATATGAGAGATTATATGTGACTGCTTACACTGCTTATAGCAAGAAAGGCTAAATAGGCCACTTTTACAAGCACATACTTTTCACTTGAGCCCAGGCAGTCAATAAAAGACCTTATACTTTCACTGAAATACAGCAGTGTATTGACCGAGTTGTGCTTGTTTAGTCAAATCCCTATGAAGGCCTGTTAAGCTCAGTTCAACAATAAAGTCGTGTGACCTCTGGACACACCACATTACTTGCTACGCTGGACTTTCAACTTTGCCAGCGCAGGACTGAACCATTTATCCCGCCACAGGTGAGACGGGACAGGAAATCCACACCTTATGTTCCTAAACATGAACTTTGACCCTTGTCTCTGTGGTCGGCCTGTCTTTTCTCACTCACAGATGATTAAGACATTATGTCCTTTAGTTCTGTATTATTCTTTTATTTCATTAATGTGAAATCTGATCCACAGCCCCCCTTACCTAGAGTGCGCTATTCCAAGATAAACGACGGCTCTACTGCCGGACGAAGAAGAGAACTGTCTGTTTTTAATTACTTTTATTTTAATTCTTTAAGTTTTAAAAAAACTTTCCTCCACACCGCGGCCGTTATGAACACACTGAGCGGACAGTTCATGTCCTCTGTATCTCCGCTGTGCCTGAAAAACAGGGTACGTACCATTAAAACTCTCCGAGCCGAGTTTAAGGCTCAAACTGAAAGTACAGAGCCTGCTGAGCCGAGCTGACCGGAAGTTTCGCTCCTCGGTTTGTTCGGGAGGCATTTTAAATCCTTAAACTTTGTAGAAACTGAGCCAAGCTAAGCTGGAGAGAGACTGAGTCATCTTGGCAGCACCGCAGCTCTGCGCTGCCAGCTCCAGCAGTGCCAGTCCAACCGGTTCTATTTATTTATATATGAGGGGCTTGGCCGGGGGGGGGGGGGGTCAACTCATGATCTGGGTTCTCCTGATGACGCGGCAGCAGCGCCGCTGTGAGTCTGTAAAAGTACAGAAAAGTAATTTAACGTATTGAAATGTTAAATAACTCAATAAAAAAACTCCGACAAGTTCCAGTTAGATTATATATGGATTCCCAATTCACTGCCCAGCATGACGGGCCATTTGTTGGGCTAATTTAGCTCGGTGTGCTGATACCGTGCTGTAGCTGTTAATGTAGGCAGAACGACATTTATTTCACTTACAGGCGCACAGACACTTTAGTCTTCCAGCTCTTTTTGTTGTTTTTTATGTGTGTTATTTCGGTCACGCGTGTTTTCTCACAGCATGTTTGAAACAATTCAATAAAGTTTATGTAGTGAAGCAGAAATTATGAGAAATTATGGCTTTCTAGAGGCTTATTTTATTTACTGATTAAGTCATAAATAGCGACTGTTTAAAGAAGATTAGTCACTGTATATTATATGATATAATATTAGATTATTGTATATAATTTGATATCAGTTTACAAAAGTGACCATATGGCGTTGTGATTATGCTGAAAATCACAAATATCAAAATTCAACATACGGAATCTGTGAGTGTTAAAAATGGGGTAATTGAATTTTTCAATTTGAATATTCTTTTTTTTCTTGTTTTCACTTCAGCAAAATGTTAGAGTGGATCAGTTTTACTTTTGTTTTAAGTGACTCCCTGTTAGAGTATTTACTTGGATTTTAGTACATTTCTCGCTTTTTAACTATTGGTAGGATCATCATTTTGCATAATATGTTCATTAAAAAAACATTAAAAAAACTTTGTATTTTCAGTTCAGCTCATCCTCTTATAATGTATTTCTATTTTCCACATGCAGGGACATTGGAGAGCTGACTGTCTGTACCATTGAGACCAATTATCTTTTTTTTTTCTGCTGCTTTTGTAACAGAATTATTATTGTAGCCTTTGTTTCACTACAGTAGAATCTTAGAATATCATTCATGAAGCTGCACGGTCTTCAGACTCTGCCTTGATCTCTTGGTTGTTGAATTCAGCTAAATGCCGTAAATGTTTGCTCTTTCATTTCAGATTCTTCTCTAAGAAATGGAAAACCTGGACGAGGACTCTGAACCTTTAATGAACGTGTGAGCTGCATCAGTAAACCTGGAATATGATTTCATATTGAACTACCAAGTGCAGAACGGTCAACAGCATGAAACATACTTATGAAATAATTTTGAAATAAATTATGATCTAAAACCAGTGAAGTAAGACAGATGAAATGTGCAGGAGAAACATTTTGCATTCTTTACTAGAAGAGACTGAATCAGCGCTTTCATCATGATCTCTGGTTTGCAGATCATCTTTATTTTTGCTGCTTTTTTTTCATCAAATTTTGAAATGTGTTTTTGTGGATGTGCCCGGGCTGAGTATGAGATAAATGGAGAGTGTTGTCCCATGTGTGCACCAGGTAAGCAATTTTTTTTACATAATCATTTTCCAACCTTTAACCTTGTTTTTGGGACTATGCCTTTAAGATTAATATATATATAAAAGAGATTGGCTGCTCTGTCCTGATTGATCGCTCTGTTTTCTGCCTCATTCTAAAAAGTCTTGGCTTAAACACTTATTACATCAACTAAATTGTTGTAGTAATGTATGTAAGTGTGCTGGTTTTTGTGATGTCACAGAACTCGCACATGCAGAAGGATAATAATAATAATATACTAACTAATAACATTTTTATGCTGTTGTAGTTTTAAATTATAATATTAATGCATTATAACTTATTAATGCATAACTTATTGATGCATCATGTGTAACAAATGAATGAATTCTGAATTAGTGTACAGTGAACTACAAACAGATTTTGTTCCCTGTCTTTATTTTTATATTCGGAAAAATTCATAATCTGGTCTCAGTCTAGTCTCAGGCTCTCCTGGTCTCTGTTTTAAATCAGACTCAACCACTACGAAGTATTTGGTCTTGTATTCCAGAATTAATGGTGCCTTCACAGATGTGCACATCACCCATGCTATGTGCACTAAGTCATTATCCAAATCTTTTCTAGTAGTTGTAATCTTTTCTGTAAACATATTCATGAAATTCCCAAGCCAGTGAAACCATGTTTAGGCCTTTATTATGGTCATGCAAATTTGTTCATGTGGTTTAGGACACATTATGACTTTCTGTGAGCTATGACAATGAGCAAAGCAGGACGAGGTGTTGTCTAAAATAGCTGCTCACAGTGATTAGCTGTATGGTGAAATGTTGTTCGTTGGTGTAGTTCACAATAAGTCATGCTTTGCTCTGAACCATATCAGCAAGTCTGTGAAACCTTAATGAAGACCGGGGTGTATCTTGAATTGGTTAAGAAGTTTAGAAAATGCATTTATGGGCAAAAAAGCATGACTACTTATTTTTAAATGTTTATTAGCAACAATAGCCTCATAGCTTCTGGACTAAACTAAAGAACCAAATAATGTGGAACCAAACATTTGGCTGATCAATATAAATCTAGGGTAAGTGGAAAAGTGTATAAATTTGGTATTTGATGAAACTTTTTTGTCTGCTGTACTTATCTTAGTTTCTATAAGATGTAAGTACTGGAGCAGTGATTAAACTCCACTAAAAAGAGGGACAGGGTTGGCTGAGAATTTGAAAATTCTGGTTATGAATAAAGAATTTAGCATATAGAATGAAAAAATAAACAATATACTCAAGAGGCTGGTTAGTAAAGTTATTGTAGTAACAAATAATATCTTTGAGATTAAAGGAATATGTGATTCTGACAGGGTTAAAAATGTGAACACATAAGTTGGACGAGAAGTCATTCATTCTCTCTCGCTGAAAGAATAGGTGAGACAAAGTTTCATCAGCAGATCCGCTGAAGGAGCAAAAGCTATTAATGTAAACAAATTCAGAAATAACAGAATTCACAGGGTATATTTTATGTAAAAGTTAAAAAGTGAACTCCTTTGATCCTATTGATCATACAGTATTTATGAGGCAAAAGCTTCGCTTTCCTCACCCTCCGAGCTCGTTCAGCTGTCCAATGGCATTGCGTGAGCGGCAGTTCAAAAAGATGCAGTGGCGCTTCACAGGTCTTGGAGGAAGCCTGTGCTAGCCTTCACCCTCCTAACATTCATAGTATTGTGTTATTGGGGAGTCCTAATTAGTGGGTAGAATTGGAGACGACTACATTGGGGCGACACTCTAACAATATCAGAACCCTTTTTGATGCTCTGTAGAACTAAAAAGCACAAACATGGTTCTATGAAGAACCAATGGTTCCCTAATCAGCCCCTAATGTTTTCTGTCTGAGGAGTGTTAAACTTTGAGAAAAAGGGGAAAAATGTATATGTACTCTACTGTTGAGCTTTCCCCTGCAACCCTAATGGAGAAGCAGTGTAGAAAATGTGTGTGTGTGTGTGTGTGTGTGTGTTCCTCTTATGAGTGGTACTCTTCATTGATATGTTCAGAGATATATTCTTAGATGGTGTTGTTTTGTGTTTTTGCAGGTCAGGGTTTAAGAGTAAAGACTCTCTGTACTCATTCATCCGACACAATCTATGAGCCACTAGAGGGACATTACTGTACTAATCAACAGAGAGGCAGCTGTAGACAAGCTGAGAAACACACACACTGCAGCCATGGACAATATATAAAGCAAATAGGTCAGTGCCATTGTCTCTTTAAAGATTTCTACATTTTTCTTGTTCTTTTTCCCTCAAGGTTCCCTTATGTTGTTTTACTAGAAATACTCAGAATAGTTTTTGTATGACCATTTCCAACATTTTATTGTGCCTTATAATTACTGTTTTGTCCTTGTGCTTTTAAGACTAACTGTGCTTAAACATCCATGAAAATTGTTTAAAACCTTTTCACAAAGAAACAAAATGACATTAAAATGAAAATGTAAATAAGACTTTTGGTTTTTACTAAAGTATATACACTGATCAGGCATAACATTATGACCACCTGTTTGTTTCTACACTCGTTGCCCATTTTATCAGCTCCACTTATTCTATAGGTGCACTTTGTAGTTCTACAATTACAGACTGTAGTCCATCTGTTTCTTTGCATACTTTGTTAGCTCCCTGTTACGGTGTTTTGTGCGTGTTCTCTCTCTCTCTATTTGTTTTTTTTTTCTGTCCTATTCCCTTCCTGGAATCCAGGTGGAGCTGTGCCCTGGTTTGACTGCTGTGGGCGGAGCCATTTCCCCAGAGAAGGTTAAAGGAGGAGTGACCCAGAAAGCGCAAGAGAGGGGAGTGAGGGAACAGGGTGCCTTGGCATGTTGGCCTTCAACCATTGTGTGTGTGTTTGTGTTTGTTGGAACCTTTGGAGGAATTGTGTAAACTGTGTGTGTACACTAGTTGGTTGTTCCTTATGAGTTCACTTTGTAGCTTGACTTATATGTGTATATGTGTTCCTTTTGGTTATCTCTTTTGTCTTTTTTTTTTTTGTATAATACACCGATGGCTGGAAGGGGGGTAAGTGCCAGTGTTTTTTTGAAGTCCTCTTTTCTCCTGGTTTTGGCTTAGTTAGGGAGCTAGGCTGGATCCCTGTCTTTTGTTGATTATTTGCTTTGTTAGGTTAGTTGTTTGGGTTTTGTTTGTTGTGTTGGCCTTGCTTATCCCCTGGAGAAATGGCCTCTGGTGTACATCTGTGTACAAAAATACATTTACATGACTCCATGTGTGGTTTTCTGTGGTTCTTATTGTTAAACACCCACCTCCACCTCATCTGCTAGACTGGCTTGTAACACCCCTTTTACCCTGTTCTTCAGTGGCCAGGACCCCCATGAACCCTTACAGAGTAAGTAGTATTTGGGTGTTGGATCATTCTCAGCACTGCAGTAACACTGCTGTGGTGCAGTTTTTAAACATCTCAGTGTCACTGCTGGACTAAGAATAGTCAACCAACCAAAAACATCCACCCAGCAGTGTCCTGTGACCACTGATGAAGGATTAGAGGATGGCTAACACAAACTGTGCAGCAGCAGATGAGCTATCGTCTCTGTCTTTAAATCTACAAGGTGGACTGACAAGTTAGGAGTGTCTAATAGAGTGGACAGTGAGTGCACTCAAGCAACACCGCTGTGTCTGATCCACTCGTATCAGCACAACACACACTAACACACCACCACCACCACATCAGTGTTACTGCAGTGCTGAGAATGATCCACCATCCAAATAGTACCTGCTCTGTGAGGGTCCTTGGAGGTCATGGCCACTGAAGAACAGGGTAAAAGGGGGCTAACAACATATGCAGAGAAACAGATGGACTACAGTCTATAATTGTAGAACTACAAAGTGCAACTATAGAGTAAGTGGAGCTGATAAAATGGACAATGAGCATAGAAACAAGGAGGTCGTCATAATGTTATGCCTGAATGCTGTGTGTAGATTAGAATACTGTTCTGGACTTCTCATTTCACATCAGCCATTTTTTTAAATTCCATCAGCTGCATCTGATCTCATTTACTGAAGGATTGAAAAACTGAAGCAGGTGTTGTATGTTCACTGTAAATATTACACTTCAGGTTTTTGAAATGCTTAAACTAACACATCCACACACATCAAATAGCAGTGTAGTGCTTTTTTGTTCATTTGTATTTATTCTGATGTTGATGTTTTCTTTTGTTTAGTAACAAATGTTTCTGCCTAGATAAATGTTTTTCAGAGGCCCAAACCTTTTTGGGCCGATCAACTACGCAGTACTGTTTGTAAATGATCTGTTGTTGTTCTGCTTTATTCTCTGTGACTGTTTGCAGGAACATCATTTAAAGATACTAAATGTGCTGAATGTGCAGACGGTACCTTCTCAAATGGCTCTCTTCAGATTTGTCAGCCACATTCAATGTGAGTTAATTTTCTCACTAAATGATTATTCAGATCAGTGAATTAGCTCAAAAAGGAATGATGAGAAGTTCTAAGACTCGCATGGATGAAAGAAGTTTCTGTCACAAAGACGGCTCAACTCACTACTCTTTCAGGAGGAGGAGTGACTAAAGTGATTTAGATCTAAGGGAAGACAGTAAATGGCTCAGTGCTCCTGCATTAGTGTGAATGTAAGGAAGAACACAAGGGCAGCTGTTCCTGTGTCAACACAGCAGCTGATCAAACTGTGTCAGCAAGAACAGTCGATCCACAGCTGCATGGTCGATTTTTACTGTTTTTTACTGAAGACTGATGGTGTGAAAGCCATCAGTGCTGCTCTACACAGATGAGCCACCCTCACCACATTATCCACAAGTGAGAGTGCATGTGTAGCTCTCTATAGTGCGAGGGTCTACTGGCTCTTATGCTGTGGGAAGTATTTTGCTACCATGGCTGGAGGAGTTTGAAAAGATAAATTATATGAATTCACCAATTGAACACCTAGGGGGGGTTTTGGACTGACATGGTAGACAGCTTTCTACTCATCATCACTACACTGCTTGAAGGAATATTTGTTGGAAGAATAGTATTCCATCATAGTTCCATCCAGTGCAGTTCCAGAGCTCTGCAGAACCGAGACATACTGAAGTTCTGACAGCTCACAGTGAGCCATGTATGAGACACTTTCTGTTTGTAAATACATTAATAGCTAAAGTTAAAGGAGAAACTGGTTCAGAGATCCAGCTTGCACAAAGAAATTGTCCAGGTGTCACAAGGTTGCAGTCTTCTGATTTTAAACTTTTTACTATAATGATCATTTGTTACAGAGATGATTTAGATAAAGGATAGGCTACTCTGATCTTCATGGTTTAGTGGTCCTGCAGAGTTTGATGATTTCTCTGCTGTAACACATACATTAAACATGGTAATTTACTAAGCAGTTGAATTAGGTGCCTTTTAACAGAGACATTACCAGATGGACACTCGCCCTCTGGGATCTACATCATTTCCATAATGTTTCAGATAAACCAGGCAGAAAGAAATCATATTACTTTTCTTCCTCTGTTTGAATGACAGATGTGAAGGACTGGGACTGGGAATAAAGGCAGGAACACGTTCTTCTGATGCTCAATGTGGAAAGAAATCTTCAGCTGCTCTTATAGCTGGAATCACATTTCTTGTTCTCATTGTGGCTGTGGCTGTAGCAGTTATCGTGTTTGTCAAAATTAAATATAAGACTTTTTCATGTCGAGGTAAGGGTTTCATGTTTACCATTTAGAAAAAAATACATCCATCTTTAATGTTTATTTTTAGTCTAATGTGTACATGTTGTTAAAATGTGGTTTCAGACTGGTTTAAGACTCAACCAACTGAGAATAACCACACAACTCCAGTAGAAGAAACTGGATTTCAGCAATCTGTAAGTGCTGTTTTGGTATGACTGCTTAATTAGGTCTTAAGTGATTCAAGAACACTACACTGTGTGGGATTCTGTAATTGGAATGAATCTTATAAAATGAGTGAAATTGATTTTTCTTTTTTCATGAAGACGGCACTCTCATCAGTGATGCCAATGTTGACTAAGCCTCCAGACAGGTAAAAACAAGGATTTACA
Source organism: Pygocentrus nattereri (assembly GCF_015220715.1). Classification (NCBI taxonomy): domain Eukaryota; kingdom Metazoa; phylum Chordata; class Actinopteri; order Characiformes; family Serrasalmidae; genus Pygocentrus; species Pygocentrus nattereri. Next base: position 12,303,092 of record NC_051238.1, on the reverse strand, counting down.
GGGGAAGCCGCGTTCTATCGTGGTAAAGTTTGAGAGTTACCGTATTAAAGAGGAGATTCTTCGGAAAGCATGGCAGAAAAAAGAAGTATACTGTGATGAATCGCGTTTCTTTGTTGACCATGACTTCCCAACTGAAGTGCTTAAGAAACGAAATGAATACGCAGATGCCAAAAAAGTGCTGAAAAGTGAACGCATTAGGTTTCAGACTCCGTATCCAGCAAAGATGCGGGTCTTTTACGACGGTGACACCCAGCTCTATCAGGATGCAGCAGAGGCGACAAGAGATATGGCTGCTCGTGGACTTTCTGTAACCGTGGTACCATCTGCAGCATCCCCGGACCATGAGGAGATTCAGCTCTTATCCTCCTGGCAGAAGGCATGAAGACAGCGAGTGCGGAGCGGCGGCCATGAACCCAGTGCAACAAGTGACAGCATACAGAAAAGCAGTCACGCACGAATCAAGGAAAAGCTTCAGGGATTCAGAAGATTATCTGTGAGTAAGAATTGATGCTCCATGGTCAAGCCACAAAGCTTATGTTAAGTTATACTAGAAGAAAGAGTGGTATCCCCCCACCCCCTCCCCTTTTACACATTTTGGCAGTGATTGAGTAGAGCCACTATAACTTCTTTGTTTACTTTAATTTAAGGGATCCTACTTTATTTTAGTTATTCTAATTAAAGGTCGAGAGAACCACATTTGTGGCATGCTTATATCTTTTTTAACATACAACCTTGCTAGTGCGTGGACACTGTATAGGGCCCCACCATTGCAACGAGGTGGGATATTTCCCTATCGGGACCTGGACTACACAAGGACCCACAGGGCTTTTGATACGAGCCTCAACCTTGGAAACACATGTTCTATTTTGTTCTCATGGAGACAATGTTAGCACTGTTCACGGTTTATTTCTGTTTAGTATTTGTTTTTCGGGAGAGATTTTGTTTGTGCATAACCTTAACGAAACTGGATCTAGTGGGAGAGTTGTCGGGGGCAACCACCAGGGTAAAATATTACGAATATACAGGACATTAAAATAATATCACTTAATGTGAAAGGCATTTCAAACCCAGTCAAGAGGAGTAAAATATTAACTAAAGTGAAACGGGAAAATGGTCAGATTGTCCTCTTACAAGAGACGCATCTTTCTTTAGCGGAACATGAAAAAATGAGGAGGATGGGATACACAAGGGTTTACTATTCATCTTACAAACCTGGTCGAAGGAGAGGGGTTATTATATTAATCTCACAAAAAATACCTTTTGAGTACATATCTGAGATGTCTGATAAAGAAGGGCGGTATGTATCGGTTACTGGAAAGATAAATAATGTAATAATGACAATATGTAATATTTATGTACCACCTGATAGTAGTTTTGGCCTGTACAGGAAAATGTTTGATTTAATGGTAGGAGCAACAGGACTAGTAGTCTGTGGAGGGGATTGGAACCTTCGTCTTGATCCTAAATTGGATGCATCCAAAAATTTACTTCTTACATCATTACATAGGAAAGTTAACAATTTAATGGAGGAATTGGGTATACTAGACCTTTGGAGAGACTTCCATCCCTCAAAACGTGACTACACCTTTTATTCATTCCCCCATAACACATATTCTAGGATTGACTATTTTTTTGTGTTTAAGAGAGATTGCTCCAAAATAGGTTCCTGTGACATTGGTTCTATAGATATGTCTGACCATGCATCTGTTTCCTGTGAAGTCCATATTAGTGAGAACCCACGTACAACATTGTGGAGACTAAACACAAATGCTTTGAATAACCCACAGTTTGTTGTTCAGATGAGAAAGGAAATAAAACAGTTCCTAGAGGAAAATGGGAAGGGGGAGGTCAACGCAGCAATAGTGTGGGACGCCCTAAAAGCAGTCATCCGTGGGAAAATTATATCTTGGTGTGCTTATAATAAGAAAATGAAACAATTAAGACTTTCTGATCTTAATAAAGAACTCAAAAATCTTGAAATGCTACATAAAAGGACTCCAAGCTCAAATTTGCTGATCAATATAAAGAAAATCAGAAATGAAATTAACCTATTATATACCCAGGAAATAGAAAAAAAGATGACTTTTGTAAAACAAAAATATTATGAATCTGGTCCTAGATCAGCAAAAATACTTGCAAGAAGGTTACAAAAACAAAGGGCAGATAACACCATATACAAAATACAGGATCCAGCTTCAAATATTTTACAATATAAACCAGAAGAGTTACAAAACTCATTTGAGAATTATTACAAATTTTTGTACTCACAACCGCCTTTGGCGAATGAACAACAGATTGAGGTCTTTCTTAATTCTCTTAATTTACCCAAGGTCTCTGAGGAACATAATAAAATCCTGACAGCCGAAATAACTGAGAAAGAACTAAACGACGCCATTTCCATGTTGAAGGCGAACAAGTCACCTGGCCCAGATGGCTTCCCCTCAGACTGGTATAAAGCATTTCGAACCGAGCTATTACCAAGCCTACTTAGAGCCTGTAATACTGTATTTAAAGATTCAAAGATGCCACCCTCCTGGAATGAAGCGGTTATCTCCGTTATTCCTAAAGAGGGAAAGGATCCTTCAGACTGTGGAGCATACAGGCCTATTTCTGTGCAACAAACCTACAGCACAAATAAAAATTAATGGCAGCCTCTCGAATACCATTACGCTGTGGCGAGGAACGCGACAGGGGTGCCCTATTTCTCCATTGCTCTTTGCTCTTTATATTGAACCCCTCGCACAATGGCTGAGACAAACAGAAAATATTAGGGGCATCAGTATAAATGGGGAGGAACACAGAGTGGCTCTGTATGCAGATGACATTTTGATATATTTAACTGACCCCTCTAAAACATTTTTAGAACTAATGACTCTTTTACAAAAATTTGGCAATTACTCTGGTTATAAATTGAATGTACAAAAGACTCAATTGTTAGCTTTTAATTATTCACCTCCAAAATTATTGAGAGATAAATTTCAAGTAAACTGGGACCAACGCCCACTGAAATATTTAGGCATACACCTACCAAATGATGTCTCACGGCTTAAAGAAATAAATTATTACCCCCTTTTGGAAAAAATTAAAGAAGATATAAATAGGTGGAACTCCGTTTCCTTTCTTAGTCTGAGTCATAGAATTGAATGTGTGAAAATGAACATTCTCCCACAATACCTTTTCTTATTTCAAGCGCTCCCTGTAGAAATCCCACTAAAAGAATTTTCAGAAATAGATCAAATTATATCTAGGTTTATTTGGCAAGGGAAGAAACCTAGGGTTAGATTTAAAACACTGCAGCTGTCGAAGGCAGAGGGGGGAATGGGGCCAACTTACTTTAAAGGATATTACTATGCGGCCCAGATTAGGCCCCTTTTTAGTCTGTGTTCCCCACAATTCTATGCCAGGTGGAAAGATATTGAACTTTCAATCATGAAAGACCCCCCTGTACATGCAGCTCTGGCTTATACACATTTAGACAAGCTTATAAAAGATATTCAAAACCCATGGATTAAAACCCAATTAAAAATCTGGAATAAAGTAAAAGGAGAGTATCAGTTGGATGATAAAATACAGATAATCCAATGGTGTGCTTTTGACCCTGGATTCAGGCCTAACTTACTGGATAACCGTTTTAAAATCTGGATTTCCAAAGGAGTAACAACATTCTACTCACTAACGGAAAAGGGGAAATTTAGGGAATTTGAAGATTTGAAAAAGGAATATCAGCTCAAGAACTCAGACTTTTTCAGATACCTGCAAGTACGCAACTATTTTGAGCATAATATTAAACCCAAAACAGACCTTAAGGATCCCATATTAAAACAAATTTTGAGTGTATATGGAAATACTTCGGTTAAAGGGGCTATTTCCAAGATCTACAAAGGTCTCTTGATGAAAAATACCCACTCCACTGACTACATTAAAGTAAAATGGGAAAGGGAATGTAATATGACAATGTCTACAGAAGAGTGGTTGGAATTGTGTGAGTTTCAATGGAAATGTACAAATTCCCATATATGGCGTGAGTTTAATTGGAAATGCCTTATTCGCTTTTTTATAACACCAAAGCAGAAAGCACATTTTGACCCAGTAGGTGTTAAGTGTTGGAGGTTGTGTGGCTCTTGCGAAGCCGATCACTGGCATGTATTTTGGGAATGTCCGAAAATAAAACCATTTTGGGCAGAGATTCACATAATTCTAACCACTATACCATTACAGTTTTTTCACTTATTTTTGGGGAATTGTGATTTCCTGTCCAGATCTGCAGATAAGTACCTATTTGCCATCTTTACATCTGCTTGTAAAAAAGCACTCACAAGATGTTGGATGCTTCCCGAGCCTCCCACAGTCTCAGCCTGGATAGACATTGTTAATGAGATCTATATAATGGAAGCAATTACCTTTGCTATTCGCCTTAAGAAAAGTAAATTTATTAATCTGTGGGTTAAATGGGTCAGATACATAAAGCCCTTAAAGCCGGACTTTGTAGAAGTATTGAATTAATGATCATGTGGGCCTTGTTTTTTGTTTACTATGTCTTTATCTCATTTGTCCTCTACACTCACGTCCTAGGTAATGTAGATAATCTGTATATTGTGTTATGCAGTTTTCTTTTTTTTTTTCTTTTTTTTTTCTTTTCTTCCTCCCTAATTGTTCAAAATATTTAATTTGTAAACAAAAAAAAGGACAGCAAATGGACAAATATTATTCCTGTTCTCCTCTGTAACTTTCTCTGTTTTTGCTGCCTCAAAATAAAAATAAAGAATTAAAAAAAAAAAAACAAGGATTTACTTCTATCACAACTATGAACCTATGCAGTCTGATTAGACCTGAGGACAATATAAACATTACTGGCTGTATGTTTGTTCTACTTGTACTTGGTCACAAAAGAGTGTTACTGAATGTTCTCCCCAACATTCGTCATTACCTGTTCCCCTTGCTGTCTGCAGTTGCTGAATGCAATCAGATCCTTACAGTAGTGTTCCAACATCCTCTGTAAAGCCTTCCTAGAAGAGAAACAATAGATACATTAGATGAGCAGGTTTCAGACAACAAAAATACATCCAATTATAATAATTAGTGATAATATCCTTGTCTTTTTTAAAAACTTGAAACAATAACAACAAAAAGATAAGTGATCCCAAGTTTGAACAATTTATCAAAAATTAATATGCTGTCTTTCAAGAAACAAACATTTTACTCAATCTTAACTGCATTATTTTGACTTACAGTCAAAGCAAGAACTGGATTTTAAAACCACTGTTGTACCTTTGAGGGCACATTTACACAGTTTGTACCTTGTTGAATAAAAATTGTACCTGTATAGCACCTTCATTTCTAACAGTGTAGAAAAAACATTGTTAAAACAAATTCCTAATTGGAAAGACATAAGATGTGTGGGACTGTGCTCCTGAATGTTAGGTAACCATGATGCTAATGTCATCTACAAATCTCATTATGGATTTGTGATTCATTAAATTACGATCTCCGTGTTGCATTTGCATATGATTTTGACACGAAATAACATCTATAGAGTACGATGACTGTTCAGTGCTATGCAAGTGACCTATAAGACTTCCATCATTGGCTAGTATTGCTGTGAATCACCAGGAGAGGAACTAATCAATCTTTTTCTCTTAGTGAGCACCCTGATCAGTCACACCTAAACACGAGCAGCTCTGGCAATCCTGCGATCTAAACTTGCTGTCTTGTTTTTTAAGATAGGTAAGATGTTACTGTTATTACAAAGTAAAAATGAGCAATTATTTTCCCAGTCCCATTTCTGTCCAGTTACATTCTAGGCCACTTTTGCATTTTTTTTTGATCCTTTTGCAGCCCTAAGAAGAGCACCATGGTAGCCCTGGTCATTTCCTATTGAGAACAGCTCTCAGAATACAGAACAGTGGAACTGGCCAATCATGGAATGCTTGTGAGCCTAAGGAGTATGGAACGAACTCTGGCTCTATGCAGTGCAGGACTGAAGACTGTGTGATGATGAAGAAACTGGTGTAGCTCTGTGGTGTTCCACTTTTTGTCTGCCACAGGATCTACAACAGGAAGCGGTTTGTCAACTGTTCAGATTGAGCAACTGCTTCTTTTACCATTTTAGGGTTTTGTAAATGCTGTTTGTAAATAATGACTATTTCAGTGACCTCATATTACTCTAGAGATGCATGTCCAACTAATGGTAACCTATTTTTAACCCTTAAAAGACCAAGATTTGCCGACAGGTTTAAGTTTTTGCCACACACTGCTACAACTTCTGAATAACGCAGTTTGCATTATATTTCTAGCAGTAATTAAATTATAACGTACAGACTAGGGAGATATTTCTATATTACTAGGGAGATAGTTTTATACATTCCTTCAAAATCTGTTGCACAGCAGAAACAGTTGCCTTTCATCTTACAGTGTGACATCTCTTTAACCATACTAATGTAATATTTTCTAGTAAAAACAAATAAATACTGATACATTTTCTCATGTGCTTCCATTCGCTGAGGTTCTCTAAAGGCAGTATGTTCAGATTGGTGTCTAAACAAATCAGTGATGATCCAAAGATTCAGTTATTAATAATACAATCACTAACTCTAAACCTTAAAATAAAAGTTTTATTAAATAACTTTTTTATTGTCACACAATTTCGTGTATGTGAAAGGATACTCATCATAAATTGTTTTGTTTTTAATGCACTACAAATTGAATAAGAATAATCACGCGTGTGAAACCTGAATTAATAAATAATGACAGTTATCTGTGTGCACTGCCTGCATATTTGTACATTTTTGATTACAAATTTTTTGTATGTTTTATGAAATAAAGTGAGTTATTGTTTAATATTAATATACCTGTACTGTAATCTATCAGGTTTAATCCACTTGTAAGCTCCAGAAATAACACTGGTCACACTTTTTTCTCAATGAATCAATCTGTTTGTGCCCCAACTGAAAAAATGAGCTTTTATAAAATAAGCTTAAACAGATCATGAAAAAACAACTTCTCTTTGCTCTTCAGAATTGAAAAGTGTTTCATTCTCTTTTTCTCACTTAGAATTTCTGTTACTGTGCCTTCCTTAACAACTGTGAGTCACTCTGATAGATGTGAAGATCTGGGACTCTCAGAAATAAAGGCAGGAACACTTCCTTCTGATGCTGAATGTGAAAATAAAACTCCAGCTGCTCTGATAGCTGGAATCATAGTTCCTGTTATTGTAGTGTTAAAAAGTAGCAGTTTGTCAGAATAAACGTAACAACATGCAGGTAAGTGTTTCGTGTTTTATGTCTAGGCTTGTTATGTTTCATGTTTTAAATGTGTGTTTAAGTTTGGTAATAGGCTTCAAGTACACACATTTCAAGACATTGCATTAGAGGAACATGGACTTATTGTTGTGGTTTGGTGACTGAAATGCTTCATATGAAATGGGTTGTTTTTCCCTCCAAGCTGACACGCACCACAGAGACATGCAGGCTGGCCACACAGGGGTAAGAGACACGAGGAAGAAATAAACCCTTTGGAACTGTGAAGTAATGTAATCAAATTAAACAAGATATTATTGTCACAACAACTGATAATATACCATAATCATTTCCCACAGACTTTCTAACACTTCCCCTTTACCTGGCACATGATAAACCCCACATATCAAACTGGAGTGTCTTTGTGACTGACTGCATGTCTCTGGACTGTGGGGGGAAACCTACACAGGCACGGGAGGAACATACGGGAAGACCAAAGAACAGTAAAAACAAATACGACGAAATGAAACCACTGAAACACTTTTCTGTCAGTGTTATGATTGTTACAAGCAATAACCAAGTTTTACAGTTGATGGGGTCCTAATCGACTGCTTATACCCCAATCATAAGAAAGCTGCCCTGCGAGTATCTTTCCCTGCAGGTGTACTTTTCTACTGCGGCCCAGGCAGTAAAAGCCTTCTGCTTTCAGTCAAGCACCAAGTTTGTCCACAACTTTAAATCACTGACTGTGTTGTGCTTACTTGGTTGTATCCGCCTACAAAGGTCAGTTACAATCAGGTCTACTTAAAACTGCCTTCTGGGCTGTTTAATGCAACTTGTTCCTGCTTTTTTGCTTCGCGTGACTTTTTCGTTGACATTGAACGGCAGAACCGGTGCTGCGCAGCTCTTGGGAAGAGAACCCTTTCCGACACAGAGGAGAGGCGGTACATAAAACCCCACACGGTTTGTCTCCGTGTGGTCAGTGATGGACTATTTAACACCTTCTGTCCTTTAGTACTGTGTTAATATTTAACCTCCATGTGAAATCTGATGGACGGAGCTCCTCTCACTCACAGCGCGTGGACTTACTCCAGAAAACAATGACGCCTCGGCTCCTTTAAGGCGGAATCAGCTCAGAGGGGAATTTGTGAAACTGGCCTCACGTCGCTCTTTGGTGCTGTAGAAATGTCTATTTCTGCTCCTCCTCACTGGAAATGTCTGCCCCAGCACTTCACAGTCGCTCTCTACTGGAGATGTTTTCTGTTTTTGCGGCTATTTTCTCCCGGAAGTTTGAACTGTACTGTTGCACGTCTTCCCGAACCATCACAGCTTGTCTGTGGGTCATCAATGGACATTGCTCCTTTAACAGACCACAGTCTAATTCATTTGGAACTGAAGCCAGTTAATACTACCAGAATTAACAAAGGCTTTTGGAAACTTAATTCAAGTCTGTTGAGGGATGATGAGTACTGTCAGAACATCAGAGCCATGTCGAAAGAGTCCTACTATGATTCTGAAATTAAATCATTTGTCAATATGTGGGAATTTTTAAAATACAATATCAGAAAATACTCAATGTCATATAGTAAAGAAAAAGCAATTTTGGCTAGAAAAAAGGAAAAAGATTTAATTACTGAGTTAAACACACTCTGTAACAGAAATAATCCTACAGACGAGGACAAACAGAAAATTATGGAATTGAACAATAAACTTGATGATATCTTTGTCCACAAAGCTAAAGGCGCTTATATTCGATCAAAGGCCAAATGGATAGAAGAAGGAGAACAAAACACCTCCTATTTTTGCAAATTAGAGAAAAAACATCAGGAGAGAAATATGATTAAAACTAATTGGTAACAAAGAATGCTCTGATCCCAAAACAATTTCTAATGAAATCTTCTCATTTTATAGTCGTTTATATAGAACAGCATATTCAGAACATGACTCCTTAATGTTCTTTGAACTGATGAAAGACTATGTTTCAACAATAGATAATGAATTCAAAAATATTTGTGATGCAGATCTAACGCTTAGTGAACTGGATAATGCAATCAGCCATCTACATGTGAACAAATCTCCAGGCTCTGATGGTCTAACAGCAAACTTCTACAAGCATTTCTGGTCTGAAATTCGTGAATTCCTGTATAAGGTGTTGATTGAGGCTCTTGATGAACAGGCTCTTCCAGCTAGCATGAAACAAGGGGTTATAGTGTTAATTCCAAAACCAGGTAAAGATCCCAAAATTATTGATAACTTAAGACCCATCACATTATTAAACAATGACTATAAGTTACTAGCGCATGTATACAAAAATCGTCTCAAAAAAGGTGTTTCTCAAATTGTCAGTGAGACTCAGTCAGGGTTCTTACAAGGTAGATCTATTCATAATAACATTCGCCTCATACTAGATATATTGGATTACAGTGAAATGATTGAGGATAAAGGTTTCATTTTATTTTTGGACTTCAAAAAGGCTTTCGATATGATCGAACACCCCTTCATGTTCCATGCTTTAAAGACATTTGGTTTTGGGATCACTTTTATTAAAGTCATGGAGACACTATATAAGGACATTAATAGCTGTGCCTCATGGAACCTCGCCTCAGTTTGACATACTAAAAGGAATTCGACAAGGATGTCCCACAAGCCCAGGACTGTTCATTTTAGCAGCAGAAATGCTGGCTATTATGATCAAAAACTGTGAAAACTTGAAAAAAACTTAATGTACTTGGAATAGAGCTTGTAATAAGTCAGTTTGCTGATGATACAACTTTGCTACTCAAGGATGAACATCAAATTTCTGTTGCCATTCAGAAAATTTAACACTTTTCCAAGGCATCTGGACTATTCCTTAACATCCAAAAATGCAAACTACTATCAATCCATGAGCAGGCACAACAGTTCATTTATAAAATACCTGTCAAAACTGTGGTAAAATACCTGGGTGTCTACATAACTAAAGATATGAAAGAACATGAGCTACTTAATTTTAAAAATATATATAGGTGAATTAAGAGCAATTATGAATTGTGGAAGGTAGAGAATTCCAGAGTTTGGGGGCAGCAGCACTGAAAGATCTGCCACCCATAGTAGAAAGTCTAATTGAGGGAACTGTGAGGAGTCCAGCATTAGAAGATCGGAGAGCACCAGAGGGACATTATAAAGAAATGAGATCAGAAATGTATGTCAGAGCCAGACCACGTAAAGCCTTGAAGGTAAGAAGAAGGATTTTGTAATTGATCCTAAAACTAATAGGAAGCCAATGCAACTGTTGAAGAACAGGAGAGATATGAGCTGTGTGCTTGATGGAGGTAAGAACCCTGGCTGCTGAGTTTTGGATGTACTAAAGATGATTGATTAGTTTAACTGGAAGGCCATAGAAAAGTGAGATACAATACTCGCGCAAGAAGATGAAGGCGTTGATCAACATTTTAGCATCAATGTCACTCAGCAAAGGGCGCAAGCGTGCAATGTTATGCAGGTGGTAAAATATAGTTTTAGTTACAAGCTTAATGTGAGACTCGAAAGTAAGAGATGAGTCAAGAAGATAGACAAGGTTTTTAACAAATTGGGCTGGTTTAATATCGACACCATCAATGTTAACGGAAAAATTCAAAAGTGAGGTTTTAGATCCAACTAACCTCGGTTTTATCAGGGTTTAGTTTCAGATAGTTAGTTTGCGACCAGTTGTTCAAATCTCTGACATAAGAACCGAAAGCCTGGGCGGAGGCAGGGAGGGTGGTAGTGCTGTCGTAAATTTGAACATCATCAGCATAGCAGTGAAAGTTAAAACCTTGGTTGCGAATAATCTGACCGAGCAGGGAGATGTAAATTTCGTACAAAGATCATGCCAGATTGCATCCAGGAATTTTATTTCTAAAGCTGTTGTTATTCATTTTTGACGGAGATTTCTAACATATTTGCCCTGCTGTTATTTTCTCCATGAATGCCAAGCTCTGTTTTTGTGTATGTGCCTGGGATCAAGAGATAGAAGGAAAATGCTGTCTCAAGTGCATCTGGTAAGTTAAAGCTGATTTGACTTAATTCAGAGTCGTATTATAGCAGAGGTTTCAAACTCAACCAGTAAAAGGGCCATATTAAAAAAATTCATCAAATTTGTGGGCCAGAAAAAAAAATTATTTCATTTTTAATTACGTTGTGCTATAACCTGAACTGACCATTGTTTATTCAAAATATGCAAACTCCAACAGTAAAATACAGAGCTTGAAATATTACATGGGCATTTGGAATATTCAAAATTTAAATATCCCCAGGAGCTCTGCCTTTTAAACTTACCTATTTGCTTGAACTAGATAACCAGCATCCTTTCTTTGTTGTTCATTAAGACTGGGTTCAAGGTCTGAGCTGCTGAGCTGAGTGTGAAGTGTTTATTGAACTGCAGCTGAAATGCATTTTGGTGATGTAACGGGTGTGGAATTGTGTAGAATTGTGTAGAATTGAGATGTAACCACTGTCCCATAGATTGTTGTTGGGGTAGGAGAGTTGGAGCACATTACATTGCAGTGCATGCTGGGGACTGTACTGCAGTTTATTGTGTAACGGGCTAATATTAATAGAAGATTAAAATACTTTGTGGGCCAAATAGGATTATGTGAAAGGCCTGATCTGTGTTTGACACATGGGTATTATAGTAAGGTGTGGTGTGGTAAAAGTGTTAAAAATCCAGTGACAAATGTTGCAGTGACAAGTGTGAATTCACCCAAGACATATCTGTACATATCTGTCCTGAGCTTAATACACATCACTGATTGTGGATTTAATGTATAAATATGATTATAAAATTATGCTATACAGAAAGTAATCCATCGTAGTGGTTTGTTGTAACTGGAAGATTTTGCAACTGTAAAAACTTTAGAACATTACTCTGTCAGCTCATCTTTGGAATCTCTTGTAGGTAATCATGTTTATAGGCACTGCACTGTGGATACAAGCACTGTTTGTATTCTGTGTATTTAATCAACTTTCACTGATGCACCAAACGGCCTCAGAGACCGTTTTACCTGTACAGTGTGTGATTCTGGCAAGTGTTCTTTGTAAGGAATGCATGTTTTATTCTGTGTTGCCACCCCACACCATTACTGACCTACTGCCATACCAGTCATGCTGAAGGATGTTGCAGGCAGCAGATCGTTCTCCACGGCGTCTCCAGACTCTGTCACATCTGTCACACGTGCTCAGTGTGAACCTGCTTTCATCTGTGAAGAGCACAGGGTGCCAGTGGTGAATTTGCCAATCCTGGTGTTCTCTAGCAAATGCCAAGCGTGCCAAGCTTCCTGCACGGTGTTGGGCTGTGAGCACAACCCCTATCTGTGGACGTTGGGCCCTCATACCATCCTCATGGAGTCGGTTTTTAACTGTTTGTGCAGACACATGCACATTTGTGGCCTGCTGGAGGTCATTTTGCAGGGCTCTGGCAGTGCTCCTCCTGCCCTCCTACGGCCTCCTCCATGTCTCCTGGTGTACTGGCCTGTCTCCTGGTGGTGCCTCCAGTCTCTGGACACTACGCTGACAGATACCTCAAAGCTTCTTGCCACAGCTCGCAATGATGTGCCTGGATGAGCTGCACTACCTGAGCCACTTGTGTGGGTTGTAGAGTCCGTCTCATGCAACCACGAGTGTGAAAGCACCACCAACATTCAAAAGTGACCAAAACATCAGCCAGAAAGCAGAAAGGTACTGAAAAGTGGTCTGTGGTCCCCACCTGCAGAACCACTCCTTTATTGAGTGTGTCTTGCTAATTGCCAACAATTTCCACCTGTTGTGTTGTCCATTGTATTGTTTAAGTGTTCCCTTTATTTTTTTGAGCAGTGTATAAGGCAAAGAGGTTGGAGTAACATATCTACGAACACTATAAACTTTATCACTAACACCTTTTGCACTTTTTTTTAAAATCAATCATTTGCAGGAGCAGCTACTTTATTCTCTCTGACTGAGCAGAACTTGTATGTTTGCAAGAACAGCATCTAAAGATATTGAATGTGCCAAATGTGCAGATGGTACCTACTCAGATCATTCTTTCCTGACTTGCCAACCACATTTAAAGTAAGTTCACTTAAAAAATCACTGAAGATCATAATGCACATCAAATACAAATAAATGCAACCAATGTTACCTGTTTTCTATTATGACATGAACAGTGCAACAGTGCAAATAATAATTGGTCCAGATTGGATTAAATAAAGGAGAGAGTAGTTCAGAGGTACAGTGAGTGAAAAGGAACTGTCATTTGGTTATATTTTTGGTAGAAGTCTTCATGACCTCCAGCCTCTGATTGTAAGGGAGACTACAGCAAGTAACAATTAAATCATGTCACACAGTTAACTCATATTAACAGTGCTTCTGGTCAGCAAGGCCAAGAACTTCATATTACATCATCTGTTGTGTTTCACTCTGACAGATGTGAAGCTCTGGGACTTACAGAAATAAAGGCAAGAGCATTCTTCTGATGCTGAATGTGGAAATACAACTCTACAACTACAAGCTGATTTGATATTTCTTGTTATCATAATTGTGGCTGTGACAACAGCACTTCTTATGTTAAGGTGTAGAAGCTCACATGCAGGTAAGGAATTCATATTTATTTATTTATTTATTTATTTATTTGTTAAGATTTTTTTGTGTGCAACCTATTTTTATGTTATTTAGTCATGGTTTTATTCTTGAAATGGTTACATTTGGTTTTCAGCTTCTCCATCTGAGATTGCTTAAGCGTTTGAGAAGCAAAAATTATGATTACACATATCGCTATATATTTACAATTTACTGCTGAAAGCCAGAAATCTTAGACTATCTTTGTATTATTTTATAAAAAATCATTTTTACAGAGTATATCACTGAAGAGATGCCATCTGTTTATAGTCTATAGGCCAGATTTGTGGGTCGACTTCCAGTAGACAAAAAAGAAAAATTGTGAGCTCAGCTCCTTCTATTATAAGAGTTTAAAATTACATTACCCATCTATTTGAATGGAAGGAAGACAGTCACGGCCTCATATGACACCCACTTTTTGAATGTAATATGAAAGTTATGAAGAATATAAGGAAGCGCGTTTTGGAACCACCGGTGGTACCAAGGAATTTAAGTTTAAATTTAATACAATACATTCTACAATATAAGGAATGCATTGTTGTAGTGGCTGAATGGTTGTAGTGGCTTTCAGTTTCATACAAAGATTACATACAAAGATGCTTGATTGTAAACATATCCAAGAGTTTGATTTATAATGCTGTATTTGTTATTCACTTTTGACAAAAATTTCATCCTTTCTAACATTTTTGCCCTTTTTTGCAGCTTCTCTTCCTTGACATCATAAAATGCAAACATGTTTAAAATGATCTGTGGAGTGGAGATCATTTTTCTTATTGCTGCTATTTTCTCCCTGAATTTCGAGCTCTGTTTTTGCTCATGTGCCCGAACTGAGTATGAGATAGATGGACAATGCTGTCCCATGTGTACACCTGGTAAGCTAAAGCTAATTTGACTGAATTCAGAGTTGTATTATGATAAGTTAGGGTATGATAAAAGCGTTACAGTGATAAGTGTGAATTCACCCACAACAAGATGGGTCTCATATCTGTATTGAGATTCATATGCATGTAATTGAGTGTGGATTAAATATATAAATATGATGCTATTAATTCTATTCATTTTAGCTGGACTCTATTAAGGAAGAAGTCATTCATAGTGGTTTGTCATAATGTAACTGGAGAAACTTTAGAACATTACTCTGCCAGCTCATCTGTGGAATGTCTTGTAGGATATCGTGTTTATAAGCACTGTACTGTGGAAACAAGCACTACATGTGTTTCATGTCATGATTCGACTTTCATTGATGCACCAAACGGACTAATAGACTGCTTTAGCTGTACAGTGTGTGATTCTGGTAAGTCTGTCCTTTATAAGAAATTCATGTTTTATGAAGAATTCTGTATCCTTAGTGTATGTTTAGCACATGATTAAGAACATGCACTTTATGGTCAGAGCCAACCCTGCATATTAAGCCATAGTTGTGGCAGCTTGGGATCTTACAGCCCTCAGGCCCCCCCCAACAACTGGCTAATAACTTATCAGAAAAAAATGATGCTAATCAGATGTACCATATTTTAGCATCATTCGTGATTCATGCATGTTTAACAACTCCTGTCTTCGACAGACCACTCTCAAGGCCCACTTCATATTCTTAGCCCTCCAGTCACTGCTTAGCAATAGTTTCTATCTGCCATTCGCTCAGTCACATCTCCAGTTTAACAGTGCAACAGATTTTGAATGTAAAACTCCAGCTATGGCAATAATGTGCCTGGACCAGACAACCTGACAGACTGACAGATGTTGTTTTCTATGCATTTTAAAGACAAAACAGAAATAAAAAGCATCTTTGGATTAATTCATATGGTTAACACCACCATCGGCTGAAATCACTTATCAACAGCAATGGCTGCGTTTACATGCACTTAAAAATCCAATAACTACAGAAAATCAGATTGTGTAAGTAATCCGATCAACACATTTACACACACTTGAGTGATCAGATAATGGGCAAACTACATTTACATGAGTCGGGCAACACTCAGATTTCTGCTTTGCAATCAGCCAGTAAACTCACAGACGACATTAGTGTTATGTAAAACTCAAACATCATGCAGTGGCATTTTTAAAAACATCTAGCCACTTTACTTGAAAGATGAAGAATATTTAAATCTTTCATTTCGTCAAGCATGTCGTCAGGCTTTTTCGTCATTTCAGCTATATACAAGTACACAGTGAAACGAAACAACATTCCTCCAGGACCAACACAGGAACACAAGTGCAAGACAATACAGTACAATAATAAATGAGAAAGACTTACAATAAACAGAAAACAGAACACGGGCAATAATGTAGTTGATTTCACTGTTGTTGCAAAAGTGTTTTGTCACCATTTTGCAGCAACGCAGATTATTGATTTCAGGTACCATGGTCTGCTGTGTGAAACCTGAAAGAAATCTGCGTCAGTGTTTCAAAGCTCAGAAATCTGATTACTGAGCTAAAATCCAACTCTCTTCATTGGATTTCTTGATCATATTTCTAGACTTTACTCCGATTTAAGAAATCATAGCATGCTGTTTACATGACCATTGATTTATTCCTTTTCCATCCCTTCCATAAACTGCTACTACTGTTCCATACACTTTAAAGCTTGCTGATTTAGCTAGCAATGTTACAAGTGGTAAAGCATAGCTGTCACCACTACAACCAGAGTTAGATCCAAATAACTGAATTCAAATTAAAAGTTAAAACAAATTGAAGTTACTTGCATGAGTGAAAGTAATGTGTCAGCACACAGACCCCTGCATTGAGAAGGTTGTGTGTAATTTAAACGTACTTACTTATTAGAACCCCAAAGCGCATTCAGTCATCAGCAATACACAAATTGGCCAGTTATAATTTTACATAAATTTATAGTTTGTGGAAGTCATTGGGCCTCATTCAGTAATACGTCAGATTGCTGAAGTTCTTAAACTGCAGAATCAGTTCTCACCTTTGTGCTCTGTGTATGTAGATTCTGTTCTTACCTAGAAACAAATTCCAAACAAAAAACATTGCTGAACGTCAGAATCTTGCTGAAAACTGCAAAAGTGGGCTTTAAGAAGAATCTTTTTCTTAAGTACAGTTGTTGAATGAGGACCATTGTTATTATCAGCTAGCCAGATGGGGGCCCCCAAAAAATCCTGCTTAGGGCCCACAGAAGGCTAGAACCAGCCCCATTTATAGTAATATGTTTTAAAGGAACAGTCCATCCATCCATCCATTTTCTAAGCCGCTTCTCCGTAAGGGTCGCGGGGGGATGCTGGAGCCTATCCCAGCAGTCATCGGGCGGAAGGCAGGATACACCCTGGACAGGTCGCCAGTCCATCGCAGGGCTGTTTTAAAGGAACAGTGTTGTTTTATATTTTTCTCAGGTCAGGGTTTAAGAGTAAAGATTCCCTGCACTCAATCATCAGATACAGTCTGTGAGCAGCATCATGTTTATGTCACTAATGACCTTTTTTGTTTTGAAACAAATTACATGCAAGACAAAGATTTGGACCAACCACTAGGTGTTATTACTGTGCACTGGAAAAGCTTCACTGCTGCAGAAATCTTCATTTTGATATCACTAATAACACAATCCTAACACATAAACTGCAGTCTCTAGGAAACAAAGTTAGTGTTGATTGTTGTCGTGTTATATGTAAGTGTTCTTTGGGATTATTTGTGTTGGGAAGTGAAACTGTTGTGTAGGGATCTTTTGGGGTTTGGTCAGAGCCAAAGTAAAACATGTACCTAATGGTGACGTCTTGCATTGTTTCAGTTCTGAGTATGTTCCGGTTTCTGCCGGTGCATTCAGTAAAGAGTATTTTTTGGATCAGGATCATGGCCACCCTTGTGTTTCTTCTTCTGCCAACGCTGCAGTGTTATCAACAAGAATAGAAATGTGGTTCCTGTTGAGAGCACCCATACACATAGTATTAAATATGATAGCACTATGATAATTCTAACTGAAAAAGTCATACTTTGTTTTATGAATTGCTTTATGTAGTGCACACCTCACTGGGGGTTTGGAGAGAGGAAGTGCAGACGTGGAATCATAAGCTTCTGGTTTTTCACCAAAAATTCTTACCCTTTCAATTTTGATCGGCCAAAGTTCTGTCAGCAGCTAAGAAAAACACCCCGTTCATTAGGCTTAGAGCACCATGTGACCAGGTGTTACTGAAGAATACATCAAGCTCACCACCACTGGGAAAAGGTCTGCCTAATTTTTCTTTTAGAAAGCAAGAAAGAAAAGTTGGCATCTTCTCTGCCATTGCAGGTTTAAACATACACAATCATTCAATGAGTCATTCAATCATTCATCCAGCATTTTGTATCTCTCCTCAGTTGTAGCTATAAAGGAAACAGTAGGGGTGGATTATAGAAATGCATGACCACCTACTGAGGAACAGAAAATATACAGAGGAAGACAGCACTTCTCTCTACTGCTAATCACTTAGGAATAGGAAATGGTTAACTTGGAGCTTTTCACAAAACAGAAGTTAAACTAGACCATTTCAACAGTTTATTCACTTCACTGGTTTCTTCAGGAGAGTCTTCCAAAGTAAGAACTTTCTAACCTGCAATTAACTAAGAGGGCTTTGACACAGTGGACACAACCTATTTATATTTCTAGAGGAATTTGTGTTTTCTTTTAAAATAATTCTAACAAATGAATATTTTGATGAGCTCATTTTAAAGTTCCCACGCTTCAAAAAGTGTAAATGGAGGGATATGGAAATGAGAAAAGGTCAGGCTGGAATTGTAAGTCCAAATGTTTTTGTATCTTCATCCCAGAACAGTCTTTAATGCTTGTAATGAGAGTTTCTAATCAAGTTACCATTCATCATCACAGATTGTTCTTTGTTTTGGCTAACTGTATTCATGTGTGTTGATGCAGTGTTAGAAGGTAAAGTTATACAGGGAAACTTCATTTCTGCTTCTATAAGTTCATAGCTGTTCTTTTGCCTATAATTTCACAAAACACAAGAATCACTTTCAGGTTTGTCACAACTATGTACAAAATCCCTCTGAAGTGCAATGAAAACAAGAATCTGTGAACTGTTAACACTCGAACATTTATTTCACTGACATGATTACAAAGAAATTACTTTTAATGTTTTGCCTGACCAAGATGATTATTTTGTAAATATAAACAAATTGTTATAACCTGGTCTGGGGTCAGACTGTAACAGAAAAGGAGAATAAGCTCTCTCCCCAGACCAAACCCTGGACATTTAAACCAGAAAACAGGTTGATTTTTATGATAAAATACTAAGCTAGATGGGAGGATGGCTTCAGGGACAAGCACACTCCAAAACAACAACCAAAAATATATAGCAGTTTAAACTAACTAAACCTAAAAATAAAAAGAAACAAAAACTTAAAAAGCTAGTCTATCTCTCTACTTCACAACCAGGAGAAAAGATGATGGGAAAACAAATGACGCCTCCCAGAGTTTCACAGAATCGAATAATTACCAAGAAGAAGCAAAGTGTGGAGTGGAGTGGAGAGTGTTGGGCTGGCCTGAACAAATGTGCTCCCAGGTCATGCCAGAGGGGAGAGAGTCTCTCTTGGCAGTGGATTAGCGACCTCTTACATGCAGGAGGGCATCCCCGTGTGACCAACCATGGGGCCTGCACAAATACAAAGCAACAGACACCCACACCCTGATGAATAAAATTCTTATGTCTATAAGAAAATGTGCAGTTGCCCCCAAACTTCCAAGACAACCTTACATATATAACTCTTTTTATATAGATCTGCTTTCACATTACAAAACACTAAAGAGTTTGTATCCAACGCTCATGATCAATGAGGTTCTACGCTCACATTGTTGCAGTTTCAATCCTAAAGCTAAAAGCTCACTAAAGCTAAGGTCTATCTCTCTCTCTCTCTCTCTCTCTCTCTCTCTCTCCCTCATGCTAATCTATGTAGCCTATTAGACTTTCTTTAAACAAAGAAACAAAAAATCCCACACATAAACACTTAAATACATATACAAACATGATGTTCAAAGCCTCATACTAAAATATTTCTGAAGCAAACCCCAACTGGTAAAATGAATGATCTTGATCTGCACCCATATCAAAGCTTAAAATTACCACAGTATACAGAAGGCATGAACAGCTTTCTAAGATAGCAATCATACCCAGGAGTTTTATTTTTATTTGCTTTTTGTTATCCATTTTTGACCAAGGTTTCAGCCCTTCTAACACATTTGCCCTTTCTTTTCAGCTTCTACTCTATGAAATACAAACATTTTTAAAATGATCTGTGGAGTGAAGATCATTTTTCTTATGGCTGCTACTTTCTCCCTGAATTTCGAGCTCTGTTTTTGCATGTGTGCCCGAGCTGAGTATGAGATAAATGGAGAATGCTGTCCCATGTGTTCATCTGGTAAGTTAAAGCTGGTTTGGCTTAATTCAGACTTGTTTTATGGTAAGGTAGGGTATGGTAAAAGTGTTAAAAAGCCAGTGACAAGTTATAGTGAATTCACCCAAACCAGGCCATCACAAAGAGGGTCTCATATTTGTAGAGAGTCACACGCATCACAATGAATGTGAATTACATATGTGAGTGGAATCAGGAAAAATAAATAAATAAAGAAAGAAAAATCAGCCATAGTTTGTCATAATTACTCAGTCAGCTCATCTTTGGCTGTATGTTTCTTAGGGAACCATGTTTACAGACACTGCACTGAGGACACCAGCACTGCCTGTGTTCCATGCCATCATTCAGCTTTCATTGATGCACCAAACGGACTCATAGACTGCTTTAGCTGTACAGTGTGTGATCCTGGTAAGTCTGTCCTTTATATGAAATTCACGTTTTGTGTAGAAGTATGTGTTACGTGTGCTTGTAATGCATTCTTTGTGGTAATATGTTGGATGGAAAGTGTTGTTCACAGGTCAGGGTTTAAGAGTAAAGACTCCCTGCACTCGATCATCAGACACAGTCTGTGAGCCACTAGATGGATATTACTGTACTGATCAGCACAGAGGCGGCTGTATACTAGCACAGAAACACACAAACTGCAGCCCTGGACAATATATAAAGCATAAAGGTTGGTCTGACATATCTGTATACTGACTACTACACCAACACCGTGTGCACTTTCTTTTTTAAATGACTAGATCAGAGGAGCAGCTTTATTCACTGAGACTGAACAGAACTTGTATGTTTGCAGGAACAGCGTTTAAAGATACCGAATGTGCTGAATGCTCAGATGGAACCTTCTCAAATGGTTCTCTTCTCTTCTGCCAACAACATTCAAAGTGAGTGTCGACTTGATGAATGTTACCACATGATCTTTGTGATCAGTAGACAAACTTGCTACAAATCAACTGTAAGATGATAAATCACACAAAACGTCAATAAATGTAAACAATGAAATATGTTTTCTATTATAAGTTGAAAATGGTGCAGAGATACAGTTTGTGAAAAGAAACTGTCATTTAGTTTTGGCTGTAGCTTTAATGACATTTAGCCTCTGAGTAAAGGAGACTGGAGCAAGTAACAGTTAACTTGAAGAATGCCAAAGATTTTATTAATTTATATTAACAGTGCTTTTAGGCAAAGATTCATATCACTTCATCACTGATTTTGCTTCACTCTGACAGATGTGAAGAGCTGGGACTTATAGAAATAAAGGCAGGAACGTTTTCTTCTGATGCTGACTGTGGAACCAAAACTCCAGCTGGTCTGATTGTTGGAATTATTAGTTTTGTTGTCATAGTTGTGGCTGGAGGAGTTCCAGTTATTGTTTGTCTAAAACTACAGGAAGCCTGTCCAATGTGCAGGTAAGGAAGTTTGTCTTTTTGGTGGTTGTTGGTTAGTGCAGTGGTTAACTCCTTTGCCTTCTACGCTATGTTGATTAAAGTTCTGCCTTAAATTCTATGCCTCCTTTAATTTTGTGCCATGTTAACTGAAGTTCCACCTTAAATGTAGTGCTAGGTTAATTGCATTTCCACCTTAAAGTCTGTGCCACCTTAAAAGAAGTTCCACCTTAAGTTGTGTGCCACCGTAATTTTGTTTCTATGTTAATTAATGTTCCAATGCCTGTTAATATAGTTAAAACGTTAAGTTGGTTGAAACCGGTTGGTAGTTGTTAAAATGATAAAATGGTTGAAAACTGTTGATAGTTGTTGAAATGTTGTGAAAAAGTTGTAAAGTAGAAGCTGTAGTACTCGTGATCGATGGTAATTTGTTGCTAGGTGCTAAGATGTTAATTTTAGTGCTACCTTAAACTAAGTTCCACTTTAAATTTGGTGCTACCTTAAGGAGAGTTCCATCATAAAATTCTGTGCCACCTTAAATTTAGTGCTAGGTTAATTGCAGTTCCACCTTAAAGTCTGTTCCACTTTAAATTTAGTGCAATGTCATTTCAAGTTCCATGTTAATTTCATTGCTATGTTGATTAAAGTTCCGCCTTAAATTCTGTGCCTCCTTTAATTTTGTGCCATGTTAACTGAAGTTTAGTGCTAGGTTAATTGCAGTTCCACCTTAAAGTCTGTGCTGTCTTGGTGCAATTCCACCTTAAAAGCAGTTAACCCTTAACAGAGCTGCTGAGAATAAGGCTGGGAGCTGGTGAGACATTGAGCTCTGTGCGTGGTTTGGAGCTGTTGTGTGAGAGAACAATGCATTGTGACATCATGTCTGGCAGTCTGCCAACAGCCTCCCCATTCATTCCCTATGGGAAAAAAAATCCAGTTTGAACGTTAATATTCCGGAAACCGTACGTCGGATCGCTTAGAAAAGCAACCTAATCGGGTATAGGCCCTACGATCCTGTAAAATTTCGTGGCTCTAGCTCGAAAACTGTGGGACGAGAAACTGTTTAAATTTTGAGCATAGAATAATAATAATAACTAGAAAGGGAAAGTTCGTGAACGAACTTTAAGTTGGCTTGAAAAAGCCTGTTAATTTAGGTAAAACGTTAAATTGGTTGAAACTGGTTGATAGTTGTTAAAATGTTAAAATGTTTGAAAACCGTTGATAGTTGTTTAAATGTTCAACTGGTTGAAACTGGTTGATAGTTGTTAAAATGTTAAAAAGGGTGAAACTGGTTGATAGTTGTTAAACTGTTAAAATGGATAAAAACTTGATTGTTGTTAAAATGTTAAAAAGGGTGAAACCGGTTGATGGTTGTTAAACTGTTAAAATGGTTGAAAACTTGATCGTTGTTAAAATGTTAAAATTGTTGAAACCGGTTGATAGTTGTTAATGTTAAAATGATGGAAAACGGTTGATGGTTGTTAAAATGTTGCAACAAAGTTGTAATCCGTGATCAATGGTAATTTGTTGCTAGCTGTGACTGTGAATGAAGTTCTGCCTTAAATTTTGTTCCACGTTAATTTTAGGGCTGCCGTAAACTAAGTTCCACCTTAAATTTAGTGCTACCTTAAATTTAGTGCTAGGTTATTTGCAGTTCCCCCTTAAGTTCTGTGCCACCTTAAATTTAGTGCAATGTCATTTCAAATTCCACCATAAAGTCTGTGCCACTTTAATTTCGTTGCTATGATAATTAAAGTTCCACCTTAATTTCTGTGCCTCCTTTAAGTTTTTCTGCTATGTTAACTGAAGTTCCACCTTAAATTTAGTTCTAGCTTAAAGAGAGTTCCATCTTAAATTCTTTGCCACCTTAAATTTAGTCATGGGTTAAAAGCAGTTCCACCTTAAATTTATTGTTATACTAGTTCCACCTTAAAACTCAGTGCTATCTTGGTGTAATTCCACCTTAAATAGCAGGTTAACCTTAACAGAACTGCTGAGAATTAGGCTGGGAGCTGGTGAGACATTGATTTAGTTTAAATGTTAAATTGGTCTAAACGGGTTGACAGTTGTTGAAATGTTAAAATGGTTGAAAACCGTTGATAGTTGTTGAAATGAAAAATGGTTGAAAACTGTTGACAGTTGTTGAAATGTTAAAATGGTTGAAGCCGGTTGGTAGTTGTTAAAATGTTAAAATGGTTGAAAACTGTTGATAGCTGTAGTACCCGGGATCGATGGTAATTTGTTGCTAGGTGCTAAGGTGTTAATTTTAGTGATACCTTAAACTAAGTTCCACTTTAAATTTGGTGCTACCTTAAAGAGAGTTCGATCCTAAATTCTGTGCCACCTTAAATTTAGTGCTAGGTTATTTGCAGTTCGACCTTAAGTTCTGTGCCTCCTTAAAAATCTTCCACCTTAAACAGTGTGCCACCTTAAATTTAGTGCAATGTCATTTCAAGTTCCACTGTAAGCTCTGTGCCATGTTAATTTCATTGCTATGTTGATTAAAGTTCCGCCTTAAATTCTGTGCCTCCTTTAATTTTGTGCCATGTTAACTGAAGTTCCACCTTAAATTTAGTGCTAGGTTAATTGCAGTTCCACCTTAAAGTCTGTGTCACCTTAAAAGAAGTTCCACCTTAAGTTGTGTGCCACCTTAATTTTGTTTCTATGTTAATTAACGTTCCACCTTAAACACTGTGCCATATTTAATGCTTTGTTAATAGCAGTTCCACCTTAATTTTTTTGCTATGTTAATTGAGGTCTCACCTTAAAGTTAGTGACAAGTTAATAGCCGTTCCAACTTTAACATAGCGCTATGTTAATTGAAGTTCTACCTTAAATTTATTGTTATGCTATTGTTAGTTCCACCTTAAATTGAAGTTCCACCTTAAAATTCTGTGCTATCTTGGTGCAATTCCACCTTAAAAGCAGTTAACCCTTAACAGAGCTGCTGAGAATAAGGCTGGGAGCTGGTGAGACATTGAGCTCCATGCGTGGTTTGGAGCTGTTGTGTGAGAGAACGATGCATTGTGACATCATGTCTGGCAGTCTGCCAACAGCCTCCCCCATTCTTTCCCTATGGGAAAAAAATCCACTTTGAACGTTAATATTCCGGAAACCGTACGTCGGATCGCTTAGAAAAGCACAAGCAACCTAATCTGAACTAAACCGAAACTGTTTAAATTTTGAGCGTAGAATAATAATAAGAAGAAGAAGATTACGAAGAACAGTAAGTTGGCTTTTTCAAGCCAACTTAATAATAAGATTTCGAAGAACAGTAAGTTGGCTTTTTCAAGCCAACTTAATAATAATAATAATAATAATAATAATAATTATTATTATTATTATTATTATTATTACTATTATTATTATTATTATTATTATTATACATAATAATGTCATAGTACTAGTATCAACATTGTAAAAATGTTTTTGAACTTTATTCATTCACATGTCGCCAAACACAGTATCTTTGTGGTGTTGTAAAACAGCTGAACTGCAGATATTACATGTGTGCATATATTTGTGCACTTGCCTTAAAGGCAACACTCTAGCAGTCACAGTTCTGTTTGCATTCTTTTTGCCTATTTGAGAGAATATAAAATACTTTTCTTTGCAGGAAGCCTCACCGACCACTAAATAGAATTTGGGGAGAAGAAGATGAACTCAAATGAATCTCCAGCCAGATTGTGAGCACAGTAACTTGAAAGTTTACATTATAGGTCATTTTACTAAATTTGAAAATAAATACATGTATATTTATGCAAAATATTGAGGTACTGCCTAATAAAAGGACATAATTCAAGTAACTAAATGTGCAATATTTTAATCATAATGTATGTCGTCATCCTTTCTGAGAGATGAGAGGCACAAGTGACCTTAATTTACATTCAGCTTCACACTGATACAGTAGTGGAGATACATGGCTGACTGTGTGGCAGAAAAGAGAAAAACATGTTTAAACACTAGACCCAGTTGACAGTTTGACCATCTCAGACAGCAAAATGCTGAGATGCGCTGCTTGATATGGAGCA
This sequence comes from Pygocentrus nattereri, assembly GCF_015220715.1. Taxonomy (NCBI): domain Eukaryota; kingdom Metazoa; phylum Chordata; class Actinopteri; order Characiformes; family Serrasalmidae; genus Pygocentrus; species Pygocentrus nattereri. The sequence goes on along the minus strand of NC_051238.1, from coordinate 12,277,481 downwards.
GTATGTATGAGCTACACATGCATAAACGTATACTATCGACTATTCTTTAAGAAATAGGTTCAGTATAATAAAACTTAAATCACATTCAACAAAACATCAGAAGAACATGACAATATATTTGATGTGATCTGGTCCACAAGGATTTCAGGTGAAATGAGGCATGTGAGCTTAAAGCCTTTGCTTAATAATAATCATCATCATCTTCTAAGGTCTTGTTCTATATAAATATGCTATTTGGACAAATGTATGTGGACACTCTTCCTAAATTTTGACTTTAGATGTTTTCAGCCACACCCACTGCTAACAGGTGTACAAAAGGGTGTCGGGAGCTTCATGAAATGGGTTTTCGTGCCCGAGCAGCAGCACACAAGCCTAGCATCACTACATGAAATATCAAGCATCAGCAAGTAGTATTGTAAAGAACACTGCTGCTGGACTCTGCAGCAGTGGAAACATGTTCTCTGGAGTGATGAATCATGCTGCACTTTTCAGCAATCTGATGGATGAATCTGCATTTCATGAATGACAAGAGAAAATTACTTTCTGCAATATACCAACAGTAAAGTAGAGGAGGAATGCTAGTCTGGGGCAGTTCACTGTTTTGTTCCAGTGAAGGGTGAGGTTATTACTATATTTTGTCAATTATATGCATCCAAATTTGTTGCACCAGTTTGGGGAAGGCCCTTTCTTGATCCATTGAGCCATTAGGCTCTTCAAGTCTTCTCAGTGGGGCCAGAAGAGGGAAGAGGAGAGATGAGGACTGAATCTCTTATGTTCAATTATAGGTTTATTTTATCTGTCTTTTTTTCTCGGGATAGATCTTATTGCATATTTTTGTATATTTCTAGTAGTATATATTAAAATTAAGTGACCTTTATTATTCCCACAACAGAGAAATTTCACCTTTTACCTCTCAGTGTAGTGAAACACCACATACACACCACGATGGGCAGCACTATCTGCAGCACCCTGGATCAGTTGGGGGTTAGGTGCTTTGCTCAAGACTGCTTCAGTCACGTACAACAATGCAAACTTTTAAGCTGTTTATAAGTGGCACCCACTGTTTAAGAAGTGACCTCAATCTGCAGCTCTTAAGTTATGTATTGTCAAGGTACCAAGCTCTCGTGTTTATATTTAATAATATTACATAGTTTTGGAAATATGTTCAACTGCATTATTGCACTGTTATTGGAATATGTGAGCTATCTGGAACTGACTCTATGGAAAAATATACACTACATATTAGTGTCTAATTTTTTCAATATGAGACATTTCAAATACATTGTTTAGTTAAAAAACTGATTACACACAGCTACCTGGGTGACAGCCTGATTACAAATTTAATTGTGAATGTTATAATTAAATCAGCCTGGCAATCTATTTCATCATTAACTTCAAAGCAGTCCTGTTCCCGTTCTCTGCACTGCACACTGACACAGCAAAGATCACCCTGTTATATATGCACTACCTAATTTGTCTGGTACGCCTTTGGTTGTCTTGATTATTTTACCTAGGCTGTCCGTCTTGGGAGACAAACCTACTTATTTCTCTACAAGAACAGATGTTGCAACCTAAGAAATTCCTCTGCCAACACATCATCATAAACCAAAAGTAAAAAGATGCACCCGAGTAACCTTTAGACTTTTGATGTTGTAAACTTTCATTTCGTCAATGCTATTATTCAAAACAAATCCAGTGTAATGAAATATTTGTATCATTATTTCTTTTGTAATTGTGTTATTTTTACAAACTACATCAGTGACACTAACAGTAAATAGACACTTAAAGTTTTTTTAGTACTCATTTTTAAAATTAAGGTTAGTATACTGATTATGCACTTTCAATGTGAACAGTTATTGCCACTCCTGAGTGGCAGATGCTGATGGCTGGTGCCATTTATTAACCCAGTAATAAAATTATGTTTCAGAGTTAACGCAGAGCCTTTGGGGGAAACAAAATAAAAGGGGTTACATACACTCTGGTCATCTATTAGTCAGCCCAGGGCAACACCAATTTACCTCACAAATCACACTACAATGAAGCACCACAAACCCAAAAAATAAATAAACAAATAAAAAATACATGAAACCATTACACACTCATCACTCCAAATAATAATGCCAGGACTCTTATAGCACACCCCAGTAGCATAGCCCAATTATTAATAAACCCCCGAACCCAGGCTCCGGCCCACTGGTTTCCTCTGAAGTGGTTAGTGCTAGTGGTTTTCATACATAATAATCATGTCTTCCAACAATACTAAAACAATAAAAAAAAAATTTTTTTTAAAGTACAAAAAGGAGTATAGGTTTAGGAGTATGAGGAAAACAGTGTTTGACTTTGCTTGGCAACTTACAGGATGCTGTAGTAAAATACTGCACATTAACATTTGCCCAACAAGTCAGAACATAATAATAAACCCATGTGTTAGGCAAAGCCTGCCTTTATCAGTGCTAGTTCTTTTGTTGTTCTGAAGAGTCTCAGCTACTCTGGAAACATGTCTTCAAGCCTCAAGCACTAGACCAGAAGACAAGCAGGTGAATATTCATTGTCTGACGCATCCCAGCAGACTACATTGCTTTTAACAGGGCACAATACAGACATCCCAACTTGCAAAAATTAATTTCAGGGAGACACTTCTCACAACCACTACCACCACCCCTGTCACTGAACGCATCCCGTCCAGGAGGGGAAAAAACACTGCCCGCCCACACTAAAAACTGATTGGCTGACTCTTTGGAGAGAACAGGCCAATCAGAACCCTCTGTTTTGCATGCGCGTCATGAATATGCACACGAGGGGAGCGCCGCTCTCTCCCTCTCCCTCTCTTTCCCACATGCGATTGGGGGGAAAGGTCTGTGTCGCCTGCGCGCGCGTTTGTGTTCACTCTTGGGCCACTACTTCTGGATTCCGGGAGATTTTATCTGACTTCCGGGCATCAGGGAGACACTAGACTTCCGGGAGACTTGGTATGTCTGACAATATAAGCACCATAATCACCTCAAACGACTGACTGCAACATCCACAGCTGCCGCCTTGACTTGAATCAACTAGCAGCATGCAGACACTACAAATAGCATAATAATAATAATAATAATAATAATAATAATAATACACCCTGGATAGGTCGCCAGTCCATCGCAGGGCAGACAGACAGACACGGACAGTCACTCACACCTAGTGGCAATTTAGCATGTCCAATTGGCCTGACTGCATGTCTTTGGATTCATCTCAGCAGTATCAGTAAAAACACCATTTCCCATGATGCTGTGGAACAGGAAGTGAACAAAGCTTAGCCCAGGAATGTGCCTGTGTGGCAGCTGTTGTTGAAAAGAGCGACTCTAAACTTCCAAATATTTAAGGCTCGAATATTTTATAGATGTCTTAGTTGCATCGCTTTATTTAGAGTTACCATTAAAACCCGCACATTTTCTAATCTTATTTCTTAGTGAATAATCTGCAGATCCAGGCAATCATCGCGACTTCCTCTTCCTCCTGATTGGCTGACTCGTTGTTTGTATTATTTTTCAAATAGAAGCGCCGTTTTATTTCTCTCTTGGCTTCTGTGATCTCGAGCTGCAGTAAGTCTGTCTGACCTTCCTGTTCTCTGCTCCACTGAGTTGTTCTTCTTTAGCGCTTTGCATAAAAATCACTCGAACCCTTGTTGGAAGTGAAACCACTGCCTGAACCGTTAATTTGCACTGAGAGCGGGCAGCTCAGCTACATTAGTCTGTGGAGCGTGTTTGTGCAGAGCGGAGTCTTTTTTTAATGTATGGATTTACCGTTTCTGTTCAGCTGAATCTGTTTATGATGTTCTGCTCCAGCTGCAGGGCTAAAATGAGACTCTGGTGAATCTGCTGTAAGTAGCTGTGATGGTCTGTTAGCTCTCATTTGTATTTAACTGTAGGCGACCCTTTCCTGCTGCTTCAGTAGCGTGAGAATTAATACTGTTTATTGCTTTATAATATTGATTTACTCTCACTTGTTTCGTTTCGACTTATGTGGCCGGAAAACACCTCATATCTCTGCAGAAACTGGCGAGTTGTGTTACCCACTCAGCTTTAAAGATGGTCTGATATAGTGTTAGTATCTGCATCTGAAACCTCAGTTCCAGATCTGTAGCTCTGCTCTCACTAAATATTCTGGCTGAGTTGACCAGCCTTTAGATCCTTGAGCTCACCCAGGTCAGGCGAAATGGGGGCAAGTAGATTTAAAAAGGGTTTCTTTAAAATACTTGAACACAGTGAATGGGTGTGAATTACCCGCTGAAATCAGTTTGGAGAAAGTGTACTGTGGATTATGGAGACTTTTACACTGGTCTTCAGCTCTGCTGCTATTCTATGGAGTCAAATTAGGGTCTTTAATGGTGACGAGGAAAAAAAATATATCGCAAATATAAGATTAGCATTTTGCATTTTACGTTCCTGTTTTGTTTTTGCAATACTTTCCCTCTTTTGCGTTTCTTTCTTTTGTTTGCGCGTCACACTGCTTTTCTTTGCGTCTCGCATTTTACGTTCCTCATTTTTTTTTTTTGCTCTTCTCTCTTTTCTTTGCACCGGTTTTACCCTCTGTGTGGGGGCGGGGAACGAGGCGTGGCCAAGATCGAAAGGCGTGCCGTGAACGTTCCGCGTCATCAGTTGGAGCCACCGTCACACAGCGCGGCAATTCGGTTTACTGGTATCATGGCAGACAGTCGCCCAGCTGGACCACAGCTATATACACTGATATATATACAGCTATATACACTGATATATATATACAGCTATATACACTGATATATATATATATATATATATATATATATATATATATATATATATATATATATATATATATATATATATATATACATATATACATACAGCTATATACTAGGGCTGCAAGTAACGATTATTTCAATAATCGATGAATTGGGTGATTAGTTTTTCGATTAATCGATGAATCGGAGGGTGGTGGTGATTTCCATGTCTTTATTCAGAAATAGAACATTGAATAACAGAACAAATAAATGCTTACAATAATTAAATAATAGATTAAATCAAATAACATTTATTAATAAATTATAATAAAATAAATTAAACAAAGAAAAATAAGTGCATCTCTGATGCAAACACTAAATACAAACTAACTCACTGATACAAACTCACTCACTCCCTTTCTTTAGGAACTTTGCATTGCAATGCAAAAATGTTAGCATGTCAACATGCTCCTGGCTAAGGCTGGCTCTCTTTTTAGAAACTATATTACCTGCTGCAGAGAACAGACGCTCAGACGGTGTTGAAGTACCAGGAATGCATAAATAGGACTTGGCTAGCCTAGCCAATATAGGATATCTATCTCTGTTAGCTTTCCACCACTGCAGTGCATTTTGTTCCTTGGCAATGTTTCTTTCTCCAAAGTATGTGAGGACTTCATTTCTCACTTGGTTTTGAACATCGTCCCCTTCGCTTGCTCTGTCCTCGTCTTCACCATCAGAACCAAGGAGAGAATCCAATAGGGTGGCACGAGGTCCTGATTCAGCACCTGGAGTATCGGTGGAGGTGCTACTGCAACTGCCATGCTGCTGCACATCCATCTCCCTTTTCTCTGCAAGTGCCATTGTTTGCACTTTAGTTTGGACATGCAGGACCTCTTCAGGTGAAAGAAACTTAAGTCTCCTAAACCTTGGGTCAAGGGCTGTTGCAAGAATCACTGTGTTAGGAGTTGTATCTGAGAAAGAAGTCTCCTCTCTCCATCGCTCCTGTAGATGCTGTGTAGCAGTCAGTTGGAAAGCCCGGAGTGGGGCTGACTCGAAGGCAGCACTCTGGGTGGACTTCAATAGCCCCTTCACAAGTGGAGGGATGGCAGATATTGTTGTGTATTTCTGTCCACTCATGAACACAGTGGCACATTCAAAAGGCTTGAGAGCTGTTGAAAGCTCTCCCAGAAGGCTCCACTGTTCTGGTTTCAAATCCAGGTACCTTTTGCCTCTCGATGTGATAGAGCTGTCTGACAGTGTTGCTGTTACAGGCCACCTTTGCTCAAGCAGTCGGCTTATCATATAGAATGTACTGTTCCATCTAGTGCTAACATCTTGAACAAGGCTGTGCTCAGGTGTGGCCATTTGTTGTTGTTTGTCCTTGAGCTTTGTGCATGCCAGCTCACTTTTCTTAAAATGTTGAACTAGACATCTTGTAGCCCCAATAGCTTTTTCAATGCTTGGATGCTTCAATGCAGCATTGATCACAAGTTGCAAGGTATGGCCAGTGCAACGCACAGAAGACCATCCATGCTTCTCCACCAGGATGTTTGCTGCAGCCACAACATTGGCACCATTGTCATGCACTATGGCAATGATTTTACTAGCAGGAATTTCAAACCTAGCTACTACCTCCTCCAACCACTCTGCGATGTTAGATGCAGTATGTCTATCCTGCAGTGGCATGGTGGTGAGGCAGATAGACTGCATGTCCCAGTCATCAGTGATGTAGTGGCAGGTAATCCCAAGATAGGCTTCATTGGCTACACTTGTCCATATATCAGCAGTGAGAGCAAGTTTGCTGTGGTTTGTGTTAGTCACAGTCCTCACTTCCTTGAAAGTCTCTTCATATTTTCTCTCCATGAGCTTTGTAAAATGTGTCCTTGAGGGAAGAGTGTAACCTGGATTAAAGGTGCAGATCATTCTATTGAAGCCTTCATCTTCAACCATGGACAGAGGCCTCATGTCAGTGATGATCATGTTGAGAATGCTTTCAGTCAAGACAGTGGTTTGTTGTGGTGTACATGACTTTCCCATCATGAAGCCTGCCATTGTTTGCTGTTTTTTTCTGGAATGAGAAAGACAGTATAGTATGAGTATGTATGCATAATTTAAACAGGTCAATAAATAAATTTATTTGCAGTATTAGGTTAAGGCATGTAAGTAGCCTAGCACAAGATACACACACATTTGCGCAATATGTAGCACAGTGTGTAAAAACTAATAATTACACAAATTTGAGTAGCTCTTATGCTACCTTAATCCCTGTCTAAATGCAAATCATTCTGCCTCACTCACATACAGTGCAATGTCTTCACTCATACTTTGTCAGAAAACTAAAACTTGAAGCTTAATCATTAATTACCACCATTTTGTACAAGTTATATGTATTTAGATAGCACATTTAAACACTGCTTAAGCAATTAAACTGAAATAAGAAGTAACACATGTACTCTTTCACTATCATTACCCAGCTAACAAGCTAAAAACCGTGCTATGCCGGCTCGCATAGTGTGAGTGCGCCGTTACGTTTCCTCACTTCAAAACGAAACAAACTCGACTTGTATTGACTTGATGATATTGTAGTGACTTACCCTGCTGTTGAGCTCCCTTCATCCACATCGGTGAGTCCAACATGTTTCCGTTTCAGGTGCTGTATCATCACCGTGGTGCTCCCGTGCCAGGTCAAATCACTTTTGCAAAGCTTGCATGTTACACATTTTTTTTAGTTGTGTGAAGCGTGAAGTGCTCCCACACTTTTGAGGACTTAAGCCGAACCCTTTTCTCTGCGTCGGTCATGTTTCCTTTGTAGAATTTATTTATATGTTAAAGATATGTTAAATGTTAACTTAATGTTAAACTTATTTTAAAGAATCCGGCTCCGCCTCGCTATGTTCAACTCGCTCTTTTTTTTTTTGCGTTGACGAAGCGCCGCAGGTGACGTAAGCTAATATGACAAGGCGAGTGAAACATAAATCGTGCGACACAACGAATCGATAATCAAATTCGTTGCCAACACTTTTAATAATCGATTATTATCGATTCGTTGTTGCAGCCCTACTATATACACTGATATATATATCCATCCATCCATCATCTTCCGCTTCTCCGGGGTTCGGGTCGCGGGGGCAGCATCCTGAGCAATGAAGCCCAGACCTCCCTTTCCCCAGCCACTTCCACTAGCTCCCTGGGAGGGATTCCGAGGCGCTCCCAGGCCAGCTGGGCGATATAGTCACGCCAGCGTGTCCTGTGTCTTCCCCGGGGTCTCCTCCCCGGTGGACTTGCCTGTGACACCTCCCAAGGGAGGCGTCCAGGAGGCATCCTAACAAGATGCCCGAACCACCTCAACTGGCTCCTCTCGACGTGAAGAAGCAGCGGCTCTACTCCGAGTCCCTCCCGGATGACCGAACTTCTCACCCTATCTCTAAGGGAGAGTCCAGCCACCCTGCGGAGGAAACTCATTTCAGCCGCTTGTATTCGCGATCTCGTTCTTTCGGTCATTACCCAAAGCTCATGACCATAGGTGAGGGTGGGAACATAGATCGACCAGTAAATCGAGAGCCTTGCCTTATGGCTCAGCTCTTTCTTTACCACAACAGACCGGTAAAGAGCCCGCATCACTGCTGACCCAGCACCAATCCGCCTGTCAATCTCCCGCTCCCTTGTACCATCACTCGTGAACAAGACCCCAAGATACTTAAACTCCTCCACTTGAGGCAAGAGCTCATCCCCGACCCAGAGAGGGCTCTCCACCCTTTCCCGCGTGAGAACCATGGCCTCGGATTTGGAGGTACTGATCCTCATCCCGGCCGCTTCACACTCGGCTGCAAACCGATCCAGTGAAAGCTGAAGTTCATGGCCTGATGTCCCCAATAGGACCACATCATCTGCAAACAGCAGCGATGTGACCCTGAGGTCACCAAACCGGACACCCTCCATCCCCTGACTGCGCCTAGAAATTCTATCCATAAAAATTATGAATAGAATCGGTGACAAAGGGCAGCCCTGACGGAGTCCAACTCTCACTGGGAAAAAGTATGACTTACTGCCGGCCATGCGAACCAGGCTCCTGCTTTGTTTGTACAGGGCCTGAATGGCTCGTAGCAAAGAGCCATGTACCCCGTACTCCCGAAGCACCTCCCACAGAATACCCCGGGGAACACAGTCGAATGCCTTCTCCAAATCCACAAAGCACATGTGGACTGGTTGGGCAAACTCCCATGAACCCTCGAGAATCCTGGAGAGGGTAAAGAGTTGGTCCAGTGTTCCACGACCAGGGCGGAACCCGCACTGCTCCTCCTGGATCCGAGGTTCGACTATAAGCCGGACTCTCTTCTCCAGTACCCTTGCATAGACCTTACCAGGGAGGCTGAGGAGTGTGATTCCCCTGTAGTTGGAACACACCCTCCGGTCCCCCTTTTTAAAAAGAGGCACCACCACCCCAGTCTGCCAATCAAGTGGCACCACCCCCGATGTCCATGCAATGTTGAAAAGGCGTGTCAGCCAAGACAGCCCCACAACATCCAGAGCCTTGAGGAACTCGGGACGGATCTCATCCACCCCTGCAGCCCTGCCGCCAAGGAGCTTTTTAACTACCTTAGCGACTTCGGCCTCAGTAATGGACAAGCCTATTCCCGTGTCCCCAGACTCTGCCTCCTCACTGGAGAACATGTTGGTGGGATTGAGAAGGTCCTCAAAGTATTCCTTCCACCGCCCAATGATGTCTTCAGTCGAAGTCAGCAGCACACCATCTCCACTATATACAGTGCTAGTGGCACACTGCTTTCCCCTTCTGAGTCGCCTGACGGTTTGCCAGAATCTTTTCGGAGCCGACTTAAAGTCACTTTCCAAGGCCTCACCGAACTCTTCCCACACCCGGGTTTTTGCCTTGGCAACGACTGAAGCCGCAGATCGCTTGGCCTGTCGATACCTGCCAGCTGCCTCTGGTGTCCTACAGGCCAACCATGTCCGGTAGGACTCCTTCTTCAGCTTGACGGCATCTCTCACCTGGGGTGTCCACCACCGGGTTCGAGGATTACCGCCCCGACAGGCACCAACTACCTTGCGACCACAGCTACAGTCAGCCGCTTCAACAATGGAGGAGCGGAACATGGCCCATTCTGAGTCAATGTCCCCCACCTCCCCCGATATCTGGTCAAAGTTCTGACGGAGGTGTGAGTTGAAGATCAATCTGACAGGTTCTTCTGCCAGACGTTCCCAGCAGACCCTCACTATACGTTTGGGTTTGCCTGGTCTGACTGGCATCTTCCCCCACCACCTGATCCAACTCACCACCAGGTGGTGATCAGTTGACAGCTCAGCTCCTCTCTTTACCCGAGTGTCCAGTACACATGGCCGCAAGTCCGCTGACACGACTACAAAGTCAATCATTGAACTGCGGCCTAGGGTGTCCTGGTGCCATGTGCACTTATGGACATCCTTGTGTTCAAACATGGTGTTCGTTATGGACAAACTGTGGTTTGCACAGAAGTCCAAAAACTGAACACCACTCGGGTTCAGATCAGAGAGGCCATTCCTCCCAATCACACCCCTCCAGGTCTTACTGTCGTTGCCCACGTGAGCGTTGAAGTCCCCCAGTAGGACAATCGAGTCTCCAGGAGGAGCACTTTCAAGCACCCCTTCCAAGGACTCTATGAAGGCTGGGTATTCTGAACTGCTGTTCGGTGCATAAGCACAGACAACAGTCAGGACCCGTTCCCCAACCCGAAGGCGTAGGGAAGCTACCCTCTCGTCCACCGGGGAAAACCCCAACATACAGGCGCCGAGTCGAGGGGCTATGAGAAAGCCCACACCTGCCCGCCGCCTCTCACCATGGGCAACTCCAGAAAAGAAAAAAGTCCAGCCCCTCTCAAGGAGATTGGACCCAGAGCCCAAGCTGTGTGTTGAGGTGAGCCCGACTATATCTAGCCGGTATCTCTCGACCTCGCGCACCAACTCAGGCTCCTTCCCCGCCAGTGAGGTAACGTTCCAAGTTCCAAAAGCCAGTTTCAGCAACCGAGGATCAGAACGCCAAGGCCCACGCCTTCGGACACTGCCCGATCCACAATGCACCGCACCCCTACTACTGCCCCTCCCATCGGTGGTGGGTCGATGGGAGGGACTTTATATATATATATATATATATATATATATATATATATATATATATATATATATATATATATATATATATATATATATATATATATATATATATATATATATATATATACACATACATACATACATACATACATACAGGTATATACAAGCTGAGGGAACTACTGAGGACAAGTTGTAAGCCTTCTGTGCCGAACCATGTCTAGGTAGAAAGTGGTAAATCTGCACGTTCTGGTGTCTCCTTCTGCATCACACACACACTTGAACACAGTAAAGGCTTCATGACCATCTAATTAGTTCCGGTGCTGACAAAACACCAACATGTGCAAGACAGGAGTACTCCAGGACCAGGATTGGGAACCACTGGCCTGATTCAGTAGACCAGTAGTTTTCAGCTCCAAGTGTGTGTGTGATGCAGAAGGAGACACCAGAACGTGCAGATTTACCACTTTCTACCTAGACATGGTTCGGCACAGAAGGCTTACAACTTGTCCTCAGTAGTTCCCTCAGCTTGTGTGTATATATATCAGTGTATATAGCTGTATAAATATCAGTGTATATAGCTGTGGTCCAGCTGGGCGACTGTCTGCCATGATACCAGTAAACCGAATTGCCGCGCTGTGTGACGGTGGCTCCAACTGATGACGCGGAACGTTCACGGCACGCCTTTCGCTCTTGGCCACGCCTCTTTCCCCGCCCCCACACAGAGGGTAAAACCGGATCAAAGAAAAGAGAGAAGCGCAAAAAAAAAAATGAGGAACGTAAAACGCGAGACGCTCAAACAAAAGAAAGAAACGCAAAAGGGAGAAAGTATTGCAAAAAAAAGCAGCAACATAAAATGTGAAATGCAAAGAAAAGAAAGAAACGCAAAAGAGGGAAAGTATTGCAAAAAAAAAAAGGAACGTAAAATGCTAATCTTATATTTGCGATATATTTTTTTTCTCGTCACCATTAAAGACCCTAATTTGACTCCATACCTCTCCAGCTTATCTGCTGCACATCAAATACTACGGAAGGGACTCGCAGTACAAAAGCAAGGGCAGCGGTGAGTTCAAGACGGTGTGGTGGTTAAACGAGTAGGGAAGGATAAGCCAACCATAAAATGGAGAACGAAAACGCCATAACTTTGAGCTGTGAGGAAAATGAGGAGCGAGCTGTTAATAATCCTAAGAAAATTCAAGAATGTAAGGCAACGTTTGAAAACGAAGCTACAGTGGGTGCAGTAGGACACAAACTAAAGGAAACTGCACAAAACAAAGAGAGTTCTTGCTGAATTTACAAGTAGCGCCAATGTTCAGGATGTTTTAGAAGTACTTAGACGTTCAGATCGACCACGAGTGCTCACAGAAAAAATGCTTGCATACCAGAATGACGAGCAGATGAAAAGGGAAAGAAAACTGGTGAACGTTTATGAACAATGGAAAGTCCAAGCTCGTAAAGCAAGACAAGAATTAAAAACTGATATATCAGAAAAGCATCTGGCAGCTCTTGCAGGCAGTCTCGAGAAAGGAAAAAATGATCTTATGAAAATCTACAACGAATTGAGAGTGCATAAAACACCTGATGCTGAACTACGGAGAAAGGTTGATGCTTGTGAGGCTGTAACCAGTGACATCATCAAGATAGTGTATGAAAGGCATAAATGGTAAATTTGATGCAGGATATGAAGGACAGCGTTTGCGTGAGCTACGTGTTCCTGATTACGCTCACTCCATTTGTGGCTCAACTGTTTCAGGGTCAAAAATTAGTCAGCATTCTATGTCTTTCTGTAGCTGCCAAACGAGCAGATGCAGCTGCAGAATTAGCCGCAAAAGAGGCTGAATACAAGGTGCTACTGGAGGAAAGGAAACAAAAGGAAAAAATAAGAACTTTAGAGGAGCATCACAGAAAGGAACTGGAAAGGCAGAAGTCTGAATTAGAACGCTTGCAAGCAGAAAGGGACTTGAAAGCAGCTCATGCCAGACTCGTAGCCTATAACAGAGAAGTAAACCAGGAGATGGACAGAGAATCTGTCCAGCCAGACTCTGAAATACAGAGCTATGTTCAGAGCTCAGCTTGTATATAGCTGTATATATATCAGTGTATATAGCTGTATATATATCAGTGTATATAGCTGTGGTCCAGCTGGGCGACCGTTTGCCATGATACCAGTAAACCGAATTGCCGCGCTGTGTGACGGTGGCTCCAGCTGATGACGCGGAACGTTCACGGCACGCCTTTCGATCTTGGCCACGCCTCGTTCCCCGCCCCCACACAGAGGGTAAAACCGGAGCAAAGAAAAGAGAGAAGAGCAAAAAAAAATGAGGAACGTAAAATGCGAGACGCAAAGAAAAGCAGTGTGACGCGCAAACAAAAGAAAGAAACGCAAAAGGGAGAAAGTATTGCAAAAAAAAGCAGCAACATAAAATGTGAAATGCAAACAAAAGAAAGAAACGCAAAAGAGGGAAAGTATTGCAAAAACAAAACAGGAACGTAAAATGCTAATCTTATATTTGCGATATTTATTTTTTTTTCTCGTCACCATTAAAGACCCTAATTTGACTCCATACTATTCAGAAAACTGACGCTTTCAGGCGTGAAGCGATTCGTGTCGCAGTGCTGAAAACGAAGCGTCCAGTGAGGTACGGCTGCGCACAGCTGAGGTGTCAGGCTCCAGTGCTTTGACGGAGTTTGTGTAATGCTATATTTAGATAGGATGGCGTTTCAGCTTCGATTTAGTGATGTACAAACAAGGCAGGTGCTGTGCTGTCATGGTGGTCTGATGATCTGATGCTGCTCTGGTCTGTATACTTTAATTACCAGTAAAAGTGCTTACTTAACAAACAGTGGAAAACGTTTGTCTCAGTTTGTTTTAGTTTCAGTTCCCTGAAAAATACTGAGCCAAATTTATAAGTGTTTTATAAAGGTACTGTTTTCCAGAGAGCCCCAGAATATTCAGTCCTTTCATAAGGTAAGGTGTGTCAGAAATCTTAAATTTCATCAGTGTCCTTTTGTAGACTCTGAGGTTAAATGCAATCAGCATCAGCGTTTAATATTAATGGCAGCAATATCCCAAAATAATGCCTCTTGCCTCACTTATCTAATTTGCCACCTCAACTGGTAATCGGTTCACATTTTGTTGCCTAGTTCAACATCTCAGTCTACACTGTACAAGACATTATTGAATACAAATGTATAACATGCATCTGTGGCCTGTATTACATATGTAAAATTAGGAATCCCTTGTGGTATCTGGTGGTTCTTGCAGCTGCAGAAGCAAACACAGCCTGTAGTGATAAAAACACTTGGCGCTGTAACAGTATAACTGTAACTGACAAACCGTCTCAGTGTGGCAGCAGTTGATATCACTCTCTTCACCTTCTCTGTTGTTAATGTTTTTGTAGTCCTTTAAGAAAGTGATCAATGTTTAAATAGCTAATGTGTACATACAAGCTAAAATATTACATAAAATAAAAGACGGGTGTTCTCTTTATCCATTGCCTAATCCATTTCAATGAATGAAAGCCTTTTATTTTGATCCAGTGAGAATTCCATAACAGATCAACTATTTCTTGTTATCCAATAGGCGAAAACAAGTGGACATTAACACCACATGCCTTTTATCTTGTTTTTTTTCCTCTTCATTTTCTTTTATTTCTTTTCTGTTTTTCTTCTCTAGATGTGTATGTTGAGCATCTTACACAACATAGTGGCACAGTAATAACCCAGAAGTCGTTAGTGGCCCCAGTGGTTATGCTGCTTATGTTGATTATTATTTAGAGCCGGCACTGTGCTTTGAAAGTATTACAAATGTAGGCAGTAAATTACAAGTAAACATACACTTGGTAGGAACAGATATCACATTCTTATTAGTAGCTATGCTAAAATGCGCAAAACACAAAAAAAAAATAAATAAATAAAATGTTGGATTTATTTGATGTTATGTCAAGTGGTTCCAATGCAATTGTATTAAGAAGCTTTTAAGATGTGTAATTAAATAATATTAAAATTAATGTAGCTATGTTTTTATTAAAGTAGAAAAGGAACAAAGGTAATAGGTTTAGGTTGGAGCTACTCAGCTGTTGTACAGTTATACTCATAGCAGTTTTATATAAGTTACCTACTTATAGCAGTAGGTTACATGGTAACTTGTAATTACAGCCAACATTAAGGCAGCTAGTCAATAAACCATGGAGTATAAGAAAAATGCACTCACAATAGACGGTAAGCCAAACAATAAACATGAAGAGGGTGTATAAAACGAGTAAAACAAGTAAGACAGTGTGCAAATATAGAATGCCAGGAGCCAATGGGAAAGATGTTGAGTTTTACAAGTTTGCATTGACCAAACAAACACCTATGAAGTGAATCGGATGGATTAAATTAATCGAAACACAACTTTTCACTGACTTATATGCATTTGTTAAGTAATGCCAATAACATATCACTGAGATACATTATATATTATGAATGACCAAAGCATTGAGGGATAAGTTAAAAAATAATGTATATTATTTTTAAGTGGCGGCGTAGGGTGAGAGCAGTGGTGCAGCCTGTGAATACTGGCCCAGGTTTACTCATTGAAATATTAATAATAATAACAACAGTGACACTGGTTAAAACCAACGACAGTGATTTTCATTTTTCTGAACGTTGGTGGTGTGAGAGACAGATGGACTCTGAGGATATATAAGCTGATCAACTTTCTGAAAGCCTTTCTGAAAAACTGCTTTTATTTTCAATATAGTGTTCACAGATGGGTGCAGTGAGATCCATTTCACTTTGAGAAGCTGCTTCTTTCTGCCTCCATCACATTTTCTTTTTGTCTCTTTCAGTGTACTCTGGAAAAACTCTGGCTTTCCTTCCTGCGAGTGTGGACTGACATGCTCTTATATGATTCCTTCATCACATGGTTAGCATTATTAAAACTCATTGCCATAATGCTCTGCAGAGCATGTGATCGTGCTGAGTATGAAATTAGTGGCGAGTGCTGCCCATTGTGTTCTGCAGGTAAGATTTTAGTTTTATTAGATTTAGATTTTTATAATGCTATTTTCATGATGCTGTAAATAACAATGTGGGAACATTGCTGAGGTTCTGTATCAGCATGTAAATAAATATGCACATTTATGTTTGTTGTAATATGTTTATCAAAAGTAGTCACTGACTACTGAACTGTACATCTTGTAAGCTTGAGAGTGGACTGCTGTGTTTCAGGACAACATGTATATAAACACTGCTCAGGAGATTCCAGCACAACGTGTGTGCAATGCAGTCAGTCCACATACATTGATTTTCCAAACGGTTTGATAAGCTGCTTCTCCTGCACTTTGTGTGATGAAGGTAAAGACTATTAACACTTTGGAAAAACTGTTGTATGCAAAAAATGTCTTGGTCTTTTTTTAATCATAACGCTTCTTTTACCCTATTCAGTGTTTAACATCTATAAATAAATGATTGACACTTTTTTTTGCTTTGTATTTAATTACTTTTCCTAATTTAATGAATGAGTAACAAATGAGTAAACCTAGAATTAACATGTTTTCCGTGTCCTGTACACATTTTGTACACATCATTGTTCTTTGACCCCCATGAAAACATGAGAAACATCAGCATTTTACACAAATGTTTTGCTTGTTTTAAGTGACATGCAATTTTATAAACTTCAAAAAAGCCTCCCTCTGCTTTAGGCCTCTAGCCTAACATAACTATACCTGTATTGCAAGAGCCACTGGTAGAGTTCCCTTGACATGTGGGAGGGGAAAAATTCCCCTAGAACTTTGATATTTCCCAGAGGTTTTAATTGCTGGGGTCAAACTGGATAACAGGAGGGTTAAATAAATGGTAAAATATTGTTTTACATTTAAATAGTGTGCATTCCTTTATACTGTCAGTGTTGCCACACCTGTATGTACCTTTTAAAAGATCAATGAATTTTTTTTTGTTGTTTGTTTTTTGTGAGATGGCTGTGCACCAATTTATCTCATAGGAACCCTCTCAAAAGTTAGGATGGGAGTTCAGCTTATTGAGCTGAAAAAAATATGAATGGTTTAACTATGAGCCGTTTTTAGGGGTTCATTTAAAAGAACATCCCTGCTTATGTATTCCATTTTATTTTCTTTCTTCAGGTATTGGATTAAGAACAAAACAAGAATGCCAATCATCTGCAGACACTCTGTGTGAACCTCTATTGGGGTATTATTGTATAGAAACACATGGCAAGAACTGCAGAAAAGCAAGACAGCACTCCACCTGCCTTCCTGGACAATATATCAACGAAACTGGTCAGTACTGTACAGTCTGCTAAAATGAGAGTGAATCTAAACTGATATTTTAACCCTAAAAAAGAATGAAGTAACCATATGATATACACTCACCGGCCACTTTATTAGGTGCTAGGAAAAGTGTGGACCACCTTCTGCCTTCAGAACTGCCTTAATTCTTCATGGCATACTTTCAACAAGGTGTTGGAAACGTTCCTCAGAGATTTTGGTTGGTTATTTGAGTTACTGTTGCCTTATTGTTGACCATTCTCTGTAAACCCTAGAGATGGTTGTGCGTGAAAATCCCAGTAGATCAGCAGTTTCTGAAAAACTCTGGCATGCCCGTCTGGCACTGACAATCATTTTCAACCTATATTCAGTTGAATACACTACAAAGACAAGATATTTAATGTTCAAACTATATTTAATGTTTTTTGCAAATATTCACTTTTGAATTTGATGCAACACGTTCCACTGAAGTTGTGACACTAGCAACAAAAGACTGGGAAAGTTGAGGAATGGTCAAAAAACACCTGTTTGGAACATTCCACAGGTGAACAGGTTAATTAGAAACAGGTGAGTATCATTATTGGATATAAAGGGAGCATCCACTTTGACAACAACTGTGTGCAAATAGCTTTACAATTTTAAGAACAACATTTCTCAATGTGCAATTGCAGAGAATTTAGGGATTTCATCATCTACAGTCCATAATATCATCAAAAGATTCAGAGAATCTGGAGAAATCTCTGCAAGTAAGCTGCAAGGCAGAAAACCAACATTGAATGCCCGTGACCTTCGATCCCTCAGATGGCACTGCATAAAAAACCAACATCATTCTGTAACGGATATTACCACATGGGCTCAGGAACACTTCAGAAAACCACTGTCAGTGAACACAGTTCGTTGCTCCATCTACAAGTGCAAGTTAAAACTCTGCCATGCAAAGCGAAAGCCACATATCAACAACACCCAGAAACGCTGCCGGCTTCTCTGGGCCCGAGCTCATCTGAGATGGACAGACGCAAAGTGGAAAAGTGTCCTGTGGTCTGTCAAGTCCACATTTCAGATTGTTTTTGGAAATCATGGACGTCGTGTCCTCCGGGCCAAAGAGGAAAAGGACTGTCCACATTATCAGCGCAAAGTTCAAAAGCCAGCATCTCTGATGGTATGGGGGTGTGTTAGTGCCCATGGCATGGGTAACTTGCACATCTGTGAAGGCACCATTAATGCTGAAAGGTACATACAGGTTTTGCAGCAACATCTGCTGCCATCCAAGCAACATCTTTTTCAGGGACGTCCTGCTTATTTCAGCAAGACAATGCCAAGCCACATTCTGCACGTGTTACAACAGCGTGGCTTCGTAGTAAAAGAGTGTGGGTACTAGCCTGCCTGCAGTCCAGACCGGTCTCCCATTGAAAACGTGTGGCGCATTATGAAGCATAAAATACGACAACAGAGACCCCGGACTGTTGAGCAACTGAAGTTGTACATCAAGCAAGAATGGGAAAGAATTCCACCTACAAAGCTTCAACAATTAGTGTCCTCAGTTCCCAAACACTTATTGAGTGTTGTTGAAAGGAAAAGTGATGTAACTCAGTAGTAAACATGCCCCGTCCCAACTTCTTTGGAATGTGTTGCAGGCATCAAATTCAAAATGAGTGAAT
Source organism: Pygocentrus nattereri (assembly GCF_015220715.1). Taxonomy (NCBI): domain Eukaryota; kingdom Metazoa; phylum Chordata; class Actinopteri; order Characiformes; family Serrasalmidae; genus Pygocentrus; species Pygocentrus nattereri. The sequence goes on along the minus strand of NC_051238.1, from coordinate 12,258,714 downwards.
ATTTGCAAAAAACAATGAAGTTTATCCGTTAGAACATTAAATATCTTGTCTTTGTAGTGTATTCAATTGAATATAAGTTGAAAAGGATTTGCAAATCATTGTATTCTGTTTTTATTTGTTTTACACAACGTCCCAACTTCATTGGAATTGGGGTTGTACTAGTGTCACTTATATTTTAGCTGTTTAGTGTTTGCAGTGAAAACTGCTACACAATCTCGTGTAGGTCATGTGATTGATATTCAGATAGTCATGTTACTAACTTCTCGGTGTGTGTTTGTGTCTTTACAGGTACAGCTTTTACAGATACTGTTTGTAAAGACTGCTCGAAAGGTTCATATTCAGATGGCTCTTTCACAGTCTGTAAACCACATAGAAAGTGAGTATAGTCTGTGACTGATCATCTGTATCCAGTAGGCTTGTTCTTATAGATCTAAATACAATGTATTCCTTTCTCAGGTGTGAATCTGAGGGACGGATAACAACCACACCAGGAACAAAGTCGTCCGATTCTGAATGTACAGATAAACGTTCTCATTTTCTCTCTTTAGTCGCCATTTTTTTACCTGCGTTACTAATGTTAGGGTTGGCATTATGGGTGTTGTATTTAAGCAAAAAAAGAATACACAGACAAGAAAATGAAATTGATTTACCATCAACCCCAGCACAGTGACACAGACCATCATTTATGATCTTTTTTTTTTCCATAATTTGTCTTTGATGTTTGTTCGTTTCACTCATTTGTATTCTTCTCTGTCCTGTGTACCTTTTTAATAAAAATATTTATTTCTAAACTTTAATACTTTTTATAAATGTTTTGCATTTCATTGTCTCTCTTTTTAAGGGCACAGTAACAACGTTACTAGCCTTTGTATGCTGTAAGTGATTTGAGAAATTTATTTATAAAAACAAAAAAACTGGTAGAACATGTGGTTGGCGTGCGTCATTGGATAACACCTTGTGCGTGAGGAAGTTGGATGCCATTCTCTCAGGTTTAAACCTAAATAAAGCATCAGTGACTCAGCATTCTATCAAACCTGATCAGGCTTGCTTGCTTGAATATGGCTTTTCTGCAAATTTCAGTGTACAATTTCCATTTATTTCCTGCATTTAACATGTTGGAAAAAAACATTTGAAATTATTAGTATACAATGTGAATGGAAGCAGAAAACTAAAATATCAGAGTTCTAAATTTGCAACTACTGTTTTCTGCGTTATAGATATCATTTGCTGACCTATGCCATAACAATTACCACCCCCACTTCCAGGTAGTAGACATCAAATCTTAATCTTCTCCTTAGGGTTTTCACCATTTCACTTTGTCTGCCATTGTTCACTAGGCAACAGACAAAGTCTGACCATCAGTAAGCTGTCCTTGACTAACAGCTTTAATGACAACAGTATGCCTTGCATTGAAGACATTGCTTACTTATTAATCTCAAGAAGAAGCGAAGTACTCATAGAACATAGTTCATTGTCTTACCAATGGGGACATTGTCTTTGGTCTGACCTCAGACACAGTCGCTAAGACATTTAGAATTCAGTTACACCAGTGAGTCAATGAGTGTTTATATTCACATAATAATCTGATAAATGCAGAAAATTTGATTTTGTCAATAATTTGTTCAATGTGTTTACATGCACTTGGGTAATTAGATAATAGAGAAACTCTGGGTCTACTTGATTCAGGCAGTATTCAGTTTTATGCTTTGTAACCTGTCAATGGACTCATAGAAGATGTGATGTAAACATCAAGTCACTTTAGTGGAAAATATTAATATAGATCATATAAAAGGTGATGAATATTTAAATCCTTTTCGTCAAGCATGTAGTTTGCAGCACAGCAGCAAATTACTGCTGTCAGAATCTTCATTGTTGTTTTTCAGATTTTGACCATTTAAAAATGCTTGTTTCCCTTTACATTGTATGTAAATTTTATGATGAATTGACCAACAGAATTGCTTGGAAAAAAGTCTGGTTCCATTGTCTGGTTCCATCCTGTAAAGTTATTTTAGAGATACATGAAATACTACTTAATGTTTCTGAGACAGCAGTCTGTTTTTGCACATGTACAGAGTGAGATAACTGAAAGAAATCAGAGTAAGGGTGTACATGCACTGAAAAACCCAATTACTGAGCTAAAATCCAACTGTCTTTATTGGATTTCATAATCAGATTCCTAGACCTTAATTTGTAACTAAAATCAACTAAATTTATTAACAGTTGTGACGTTATGTCAAATGTATCCACGTACCATGTCACAGAGATATCTACTGAAGTTAGCGTGTTAACCAGCTAGTCCCAGCCCATTCTGTCTTATAAAACTACTTTGTACCCCAAGAGGTGGTAGTGAGTCACTGCAGCATCAAGTCTACTACCAGTCCAACATGATAGGATGAAGAAGTAGCATGTCCCCTCCCAAGGGTGAGGCTGAGGGTCCTTGGGAAGTGAAATAAGGACAGAGATGTGAGATTGGGCTTCCCACTGGTAAGCAAAGTGACATAAGTAGAAGCAAAAGAAGAATTAACACTGGTGTTGCTTTTGACTGCTGGAGACAGCTCTTAATGATTAAAGGGATGAAGTTTGATGCTCAGCTTGCAACTTTTCTTCTAGACTAGTAAGTAGGGAGAAATAAAGAGGGAGGAGGAGGGACTAAATCTGTAGAGTATTATTTTGACAGTCTGCATCATCTTACATATTGCTCTTTAGATCAGCCAACAAATCAGAGTAGGCTGTTAAAATGCCCGCTTGAAAAATTAAATAACTGCCAAAATTTGATAATGATTGGATTATTAAATGCATGCAAAAATACTCAATCATACTAAAAAGTAGAATGTTGAGTGTGAGGAAGTGAGGAGCAAGTTGACATACCAGTTTAATGGGTTAATATGCATGACGTATTTGGAGATATAACAAACAGAAAAGAGAAAGCAAAGTTGCAGACTGCGCTGCTGATCACACTGTACTGATTTCCTCTGGAAAAGCTACAACAGTAAGAATTTTTAAACTTGCAAATAAATAAGGCTTCAAAATAGTGAATATACTTCAATTTTTTTTCTGTTAGGAAATTGGATATTATGTAAAGTGCTACTGTTCATACTATCACTTTAGATTCTTGCATAATGTATTAAGAATAGATTTTGTAATACCGCTGTTTTTCATATAGCCACAAGTTCCCGCATTTTAAAAACAGTGTAAATGGATGGGTAAAGAAGGGAGCAGACAAATTTAGAAGCAGGATGGAATTCTGGCTGTTTCTGCTGCTTCGAGTTTTAAAAACAAGTGTGAGCCAGTGCTTGTCTTTGTTCAAATGTTCATTTGGCTGAATGGAGGTAAATACCCTCAGCCATATTTTAAAAAATCTAGTGGAAAAGTTGTTCAGAAAAGTGGAAGCTGTTACTGCAGCAAAGAGGGGACAAATTCCATATTAATGCATGTGGTCTTTAAGGGCCTAACAATTTCAATGTAATTTTGAAGAAAAAAAAAAACAACAACAAAAACAACAAAAACTACTCCATGCTTGAAACTGTGCATTAAATTTACAGTTGCATTGTTTAAATGCCTCTCAGACCTTCATGGAAACCACTGTAATCAAATCTAGTCATCTTGGTACATCTTGTCACAGTAGCATTTATAACTTCACTATTTCACTATTTAGCACACGCTACTTTAGATAAAATCTTGACCTTACAATCAGAAATAGCATCAAATCTAAAAATATATGTGTCATTACAATCCGACCTGTCGCACAGATTGAACTTTAAATAGTAGCAGAGCTGCGGCTGGCAAAGTGAGTGGAAATGGCACAAGAATTAATGGTTGGATTAATAGAATATTTGGATAATAGCTGATAGATGCATGTATTGTATGCTAAGTTACAGGCCTGCCTAAAGCAACATAGATCGTCATCTACTAATGGGACTTTGGACAGTTTATTTTAATGAAAATGGTGATCTAAATATCATGAATTGTTTTTGATATTATTGGAAATTTCAGTTGGCATAATATTGAAATATGCTAAAATATAATTGATAAATTGCACATCTGTGACTGATGTTTCCCTTCTTACAGAAATGTTATATTAGAGCTCTAAACATCTGATGCATCTATAGAGAAACGTTTCATCAGTAGATCTCCTGAGAGTGAAATGTAGTTTTGAGGCTGAGTTACTAATCACAGAAGTGCCTTCAGAGGGAAGCAAACATCCTGAAAGCTTTAGCAGATGATCTAAACACAGCAGCAAGAAGAAGTGCTTGGAAGAAACTTCCTTTTTTGCTTTCTTTATTACAAGAAATCCTGACTGGAACAGCACAACCAAGATGATTTGTAGATTGAAGGTTTTTGTTTTTGCTGCTGCTCTTTTCTCCCTGAATTTTGAAGTCTGTTTTTGCAAGTGTTCCCGGTCTAAATATGACAACGATGGAGAATGTTGTGCCAAGTGTGAACCTGGTAAGCCAAACTTTGATGCCTACAGGATTTATTGGGAGCTGTGATATGGTAACAAGTGTTTACAACTACAGTGTCTAAATCTGTACTCATGAGGGGAAAGTTCCTATGCCGAGATAAGAAATGGCACAAAGGAATTCTAATGACGAGTACAGTTTGAGTATAGCTCCAAACACCAGGAAGAAAAAGGTGCAATTTCTTTTAAGGCTCTCAAACAGACAAGTGGTGATCTGAGTTGTCCCAGGCAGCAACTGAACAATCAACAAAACCCCACAACTTTTATACTCTTCTATGGTCAAGGAGGATCATGGCCTGACTCTTTCTTGCCCCTCTTAAATATTTCAAACCATTATTTTTACACCATTATTTCAAAATGTCATGATCTCAATAATCATAATGTGCTTCTCCTTTTCAAAGACATTCTTAATAATGTATGGCACAAACAAAATCTCTCTGCATGTGTCAGCTCATATGTAATGCTTTTAGGGTCCCATGTTCGTAAGCACTGCACTGAGGATTCAGGCACTAGCTGTGCTCCATGTCCTGCATCAACTTTCACAGTTGAACAAAACGGACTCACAGAATGCATGAAATGTACAGTGTGTGATCCTGGTAAGTCTGGCCTTTATAAGAAATGCATATTAATATATAAATGTGTATATATTGGTGAATCGAAAATATTTTTACAGCAGTATGTTTTAGATTAACAGAGTTGTGTTGTTCACAGGTCAGGGTTTAAGAGTAAAGACTCCCTGCACTCAGTCATCAGACACAGTCTGTGAGCCACTAGATGGACATTACTGCACTGATGAACAAAACAACTGCTGTGTACAAGCTGTGGAACACAAAAAATGCAGGCCTGGACAATATATAAAGCATAAAGGTTAGTGTATAAACCACAAACTCTGTACAAACAACAATTGTTCAATTTTCCCATTAATTAGTTTGCACTTTATTATCTGTGACAGAGCAGAACTTGTATGTTTGCAGGAACATCATCTAAAGATACTGAATGCGATGAATGTGAAGATGGCACCTACTCAGACGGCTCTTTTCAAACTTGTAAGCCACATTCAAAGTAAGTAAGAGTTTTATTGAGTGTCATAATGTGTGTTAAAAATGCCATTTATGTGTGTTCTCTGTGGAATGTGTTAACTTATTTTCACTCAGACAATCAAGAAGTAATTTGACTCGGAGCTTCCAAACTTTATATGTTTAGGGTATATGCTTTTTTTTTTTGCAATTATTCGGAAATATATCACATGACTAATCATCTTTTTTGTTTCTCTGTGACAGATGTGAAGATGACAGCCGTAAAGAAATAAAGAAAGGAACACCTTCTTCTGATACCAAATGTAAAAGTAACATTCCGGTTGGTTTAATAGTTGGAGTCACGGTTTCTGTTTTTGTTATTCTTGTTGTTGTTCTTGTTGCTGTGATTGTTGTAATAGTAAAGTATTGCAGAAGGAGACGTAAGACCGGCAGCCTTGAAGGTAAATGTTTCACATTTATTCAATTGTTAAGTCAAAAACATTCCAAGCATTTGTATGTGATTTTTTTTAATTTAGTCATTTGTATTGAATTTGTATTTAAATTTCTATTTCAGATTCTGTACCTCCGACACAAGTAAGTGTTATATTGCTTTTATTACTACAAAAGTACTGAGTACATCTGTGTTATTTGGGTGTTTGTTTTGGTTCCTTTTGCTTCTTCTCTTTTATATTTCTCTGATCTTGGAAAATAAAGTGGTCTATAATGCATTTTGAAATTAAGCCTTTGTAAGGAAAACATGGGAGAGAACATGATTCTGCTGCAAGTAGTGCTCATTTATTGACACCAGTGCAAATCACATAACATACAACCAAACCCAGGATGGGTTGAGGGAATGGTCAACAATAGCTTCCACCTCATGGTGACACCACAACCTCAAAATATCACACATAACATATCTTTTAACAAACAGAAAACAACATAAGTCCCTTTTCCAGACAGTGTGCACCTTCCATGAGCCTGCTCATACGTCCCTTTGCATGGCCACACCTACCTCAGCCAGTAGTGGGATGCTACAATGAAGCGAATGATTCAAAAGTAATCTTTAAAATTGAAACTTGAATACTGTTAGTAGTCATCCCAAAGGAACAGCTCCTAATAAGATGCAATGCCCTGATTTACTAAATGTTTATATGTATAAAAAAGTAGCAATATCAAGAATAATCAATGTTGCATCCTACCAACTAGTAAAAAGCATGGCCTAAATAAATATGCATTTTGGTGCATTTGTCCCAAAGTGCAAAATACAGGGCAATGTCAATGCCAATAAATAGGTTTAGTACCCACCCCACAGAATTTACTGTGTCCTTTGCACCATGGATGCTGTCATTGTAATTAGCTTGAATATTTTAGTATTTTTTATAAAATATGCACAAAAAGTAAATATTCTCATAATTTCTCACTCCAGTAATCATACTTGCTCGCTCTCTGAAATGTGACTGGCAAAAAAATAAATAAATGGTGGTAGTGTAACAATAAAATTAAACTGCCAACAGGTGGGAATTCCTAAGTAATTAAAAGAACTCTAAACTTAAGTAGCCTAAAGATTCGGAATAAAAACATTATATTCTGAATCAGGGCTAGTATTTGTCCTGATATGCACCCAGATCCCCAAAATCCTACATACTGCCCTGTTCTATGGTCTGTATCAGCTCATGCTGAAACAGTTATATAATTGTTATTATTTTTCTTAGTGTATATTAGTGTTGGTAATTGATTTTGCCATGGAACAATGTATGTGTAATGTCTAGTTTTTACTCCAGTACATAGCTGTAACCACATTTTCTCTTTTGTCTTGTTCAGTCTAAAGCAGTAGACATCCTTTTTTGGCAAGAGATTAAGTGGAACATTCAACAGTTCATTATAAAAGTCTCTAAAGGTGATGTGGAAAAGACACCAGAGTAAAGAATCTGGCAGTAATGGAGAGCACTTCACTGTTCTGCTGGTAAGACAACACATTCTTATCATATTGTTGTTTCATCATATATATCCAAAGTATGAAAATTGTTATTTGTAGTTGATTAAACAAGGTGGAGACACAAAGCTTGAAGCAGTTTGCTGTTTGTTAACTTACACTGATGATCCTCATGGACTGACTAAGTAGCTCTCCTGCAGTGTGTGTGATGAAGGCAACACAGGCCAGTTACATTTTTACTGTTAGTACTTTGGATTATTATTCAGGATTAATTTATACAACAGGGACAGAAAGAGCAAGAACGAGTGAAAGAGAGAGACAGTGAGAGAGGCATAATAGGGAGAGAAAGAGAATGACAAAGACAAAGAAAAAGAGAAAAAAGAGACTGTGCTCAAGAGAGAAAGAAAAAAAAGAGTGCCCTCTCATATGAGAGAGAGAGAGAGAGAGAGAGAGAGAGAGAGAGAGAGAGAGAGAGAGAGCGAGCCAGAAAGAGAGTGGTTGTGCCAGAAGGAGAGAAAGAGAGTGCTTGTGAGAATGATAGATAGATAGATAGATAGATAGATAGATAGATAGATAGATAGATAGATAGATAGATAGATAGATAGATAGATAGACACTTTGCATTTATGCAGTTCTTTTTTTTTTATTGCACTCTATTCAGTTTTGACAATCATACATTTAGATCTCGCACAGTTGGCCAGCATACAAAGGATTTCAGGAAGAAAAGTCTACAGGGGGAGTCCAAAGTTTTCAGCATTTCTACGTTTGGGGATGGAGGCTGAATGGAAGCAGAGTTGCAGTTTGAGAAGGCCACTGCTCAATAGATGGTGGAGAGGGATTGGTCCATCCAATTAGGATACATTTTTAACAGAAATGAAAACATCAGAAACAAAAATTTGCCATAAGTAAAAAAAAGCGGTTCTGCCTCTATTACTAAAAGATACAGGGCGGGGAACGTCTGAAATCAAGTTTGATATTCTTACAGTGATGTGAACTCTGTCCCAGAAAAGGCCAAAAACTTTCCTTTTCCATTTAATGTTTAAATTAGATCTATTAGAAATTAAACTCACTGGCCACTTTATTAGGTACAGTTTATTAGGTGTTCAGTTGCTTGTTGACACAAATAGCTAATCAGCCAGTCACATGGCCACAACTCAATGCATTTAGGCATGTAGAGGTGGTCAAGACAACTTGCTGAAGTGCAAACCGAGCATCAGAATGGGGAAGAAAGGTGATTTAAGTGACTTTGAACGTGGCGTGGTTGTTGGTGCCAGACGGGCTGGTCTGAGTATTTCAGATACTGCTGATCTACTGGGATTTTCACTCAACCATCTCTAGGGTTTACAGAGAATGGTCTGAAAAAGAGAAAATATCCAGTGAGCGGTCAGTTGTGTGGACGAAAATGCCTTGTTGATGTGAGAGGTCAGAGGAGAATGGGCAGATTGGTTCGAGATGATAGAAAGGCAACAGTAACTCAAATAACCAACCAAAATCTCTGAGGAATGTTTCTAACACCTTGTCGAAAGTGTGCCATGAAGAATTAAGGCAGTTCTGAAGGCAAAAGGGGGTCCAACCTTTTACTAGCAAGTGGCCGGTGAGTGTATAAACATCTTTTGTAGGTGAACAGGTGTGAAGTATATCGTCGCTGTCCAATTTTTGTTGATTTTTATTTTTCTACATCATTTGAACATGACAGCTGTTCATTATATTGTGTAAAAAAATTCATGATGACCAGCAAAAATTCTCCAAAATTATTAGAATTGTTCCTCTTTACATTAACTTGCATTAAAGTTCAGAATGTTTTTGCATTTTTCTGTAAAGTTATATGTAAAGCTCATGAATGCTAGATGAGGTGCATTTGGTCCTTTTCCCAAATTACATTTAAGCATTTTTGACAAAACTAGACTTCAGGTGTATACATATTTTATTTGTTTTTCACTGTTTTAACCACTAAACATGTCAGGAAGGAAGGGAAAAAATCACTTCTTAAGTACTTACTTCACTGTGTCCATCTTATCCGCAAAGGACTGGTGTGGCCGCAGGTTTTCATTGTAACAAAGCAGCAGCACCCATGATTCTACTTGTGTAATCAGTCAGTCTTGAAATAACTGATCATTTGAATATGTAGTTTTAGAGACATTTAGTCAGAAGAAGGCATAAAACAGTAATGCTATAAACAGTAAAGGTCCTCAAAGGCTCTCTAAGGTTTAATGAGATAATATGATGAACTGTTATTTATAATGACCAAACACATGAATTAGCCATATTAAAAAGGTAAATTTAAGGATGGAGAGATGTCTGGATAGATGTCTTTACTAAAAATCAGACTAGTGTAAATATGCATTGTAAATTCCAAATGAAATATTTGAGCATGGCTATTAAATGGTTGAATGAGTGCATACAAGCTAATTTGCTGTGTCGATCACTAACATTTACTGTAGGTCATGCACATATTATATCAAGCCATGTAACACACTTCCCTATGTGTAATTACTCAGAAGATATATATTCAGATCTATCCTATGTATATGGTGGGCCTGTTCTTTTGGATCTAAATATAATTTGTACACTTCTTGCTCTTTACAGAATCTTTGTGGAGATAACAACTACACTGGGGACAAAGTAACCTGATCTGATGATGGATTGGGTTCTCATTTTCTCTTCTTTGCAACTGTTACCAATGTTAAAAAATATAGTACATATGTTTTCTTGTGAAGATACATTATATAGCCAAAAGTTTGTAGACACCTGCCCATGCAACACTATTTCTGGAATCAAAGGCATTCATTTTTTCCTGCTGTCCTGTAGCAACAGCTTTTAATTGAAGGCTTTACATGAGATGTTGAAGCAACAATGTGAGAATCTGACTGTATTCAGCCACAGTTCAATTAATGAGGTCAGGTACTGATGTTGGATAATTAGTTCTGGATCACAGATGTCACTCTGACTCATCCCGAAGGTATAATGATGGTATATCCTGAAATAATGGGAGTATATCTGCATCACTTTATAAATCACACCCTCACAGCTCCACACCCCAGTACAGGTTGAATTTATACCCCTCTCACTAATGCTTTCCATTGGCCATGTTAACGGTTTTAGTGCTCCATTCTATTGGCTATTTCATTTCATTATATCATATAAATGTAATGTGGGTCCAGTGGTTGGACCTTGAAGCAAGCAAATTCATTAACTAGAAGAGGTGTCTGGATACTTTTGGACATGTAGTGGACATAGCCAATGCCTCATAAACTTATTAATTGATTTTACATATTATAGGTTGATTTCCTGTGATTAATCATATATTCACAAATAGTCATTTATGTTCATTCAATCACTTATTCAATAATACACATGTAATACGGTTTTAGTAGTTTGTGATTAAGGGTTTTTTGGGATGTTCTTTTTTCCACACATAACTTGCAAATTAAAGTGTCTTTTTATCTGTTTTTATCTGTGCTCCAAAAGTGGTATGGTCATTCGGTACATAAATGCTTTTGTTTTTAAGTCGACATCTGAAAAACTATGAAATCAAATAAAATTTCTTAAGCCTTAAGTAGTCTGGTAAGTAGTTTGGCTCAGATCACACACAAGTGAGGAGGAATTTGACCAAAACCATTGCTAGGCTGCCTCATGGCTTTGCCACCTGAGAGGCTTAATACTATTTTATCTTCAGAACTACTGAGAGTCTGCTATTTTTTCTGTTTATTTAGTTATTTTTTGAGCATTTAACCAATGATTATCTAGTGATGTATATATATTTGTCTGGAGTTCTGCAAAATAAATCCAACAAAAGGCACTCTTGGACTGTTCAGTTGTTTTTGGCCCAACATAATATTCTTAATTATGAGCCTAACATTACTGGAGAGGTAACTTTGACGTACCTGTGATTTAAGAATCTCTAAGCACTGTAAGAAGACTGAGTGTTGGTATAATGCTTAATTGGTTAACATCTCACAACAGAAGCCAGAATATGGAGGTGGGTGGTTTATATAGACAAATAAAGCGATATATGACGCTCTATTCTACCTATAAAACCTAAAGTGAATGAAATAAGCGTTCTCCTGTATTTGATAATGCATATTAAAAAAGAGAAAGCAGAACTGTATGTAGATGTTAACATGTTGAGTTCATGTTTGGTAAATATATTTTATGGCTGTCTATTAAACACTGAATTAGTTTACATTGTAGTAGGGGTGGGCAATATAGCAATATTTTACTGTTATCATGAAAAATCATGTCACAATATGGTTTTCTAAGCATTATTGTGGACATCACCAGTACTGAAAGCACACAGACTGACTACATGTTTCATCACAAAGTGAGCATAAATAGGCCTGTTTAATTGGATTTAGTACAGTGCAGTTTAGGGGATATTGAATTAAAATCATTGTAGTTGTACGTTGTTATTATTATTATTAGCGTTATTGTTGTTGTTATTAAATTTTTAATATGTTGCACTACAGGTTCTAACTTGTCTGTACTTAAATCTAAAAAAAAAAAATATCATGATGCATATCATCTATTGTGAAAATGCTATATTTCTTGCCATATCGCCCACCCCTACATCTTTCTAAGAAATGGGAAGCCTACAAAAAGTATGTCAGATCAAAATCTCTGTAAAGGGTGTAACTGAACTTGTTCTGCGATTGCTCTGGTCTGTTCTTTAGCTGGTGTTTTAGAGCCCCCTGCAGGACCTCAACACACAACACCTCTTGATCTTTAATGAGCCCTTGCTGAGTTGAAGTGGGTGTGCTAGAACAGGAAAAAATGTCCAGGACTGTGGTGGGGAACCTGTGCATTAATTAGCTGCTTAGGTGGATCAAGTGTGTTGGATACAGGCCTGGAGGGCTCACCAGGACCTGGGGTGGGAAACATTGCTTTAACAAACTGAGTTTGGAGGAATCACTGGAAATTTAACTTTGTTCTTTTTGCTGAAAAATCATTCAGACCTCGATTAATTATTATATATTCCAGTTGTTATGCTATCAGTGGAAATGAATAGGATCAAAACAAGCACTGGTGGTTTGGCCTAATGAAGTATATTAATGATGTACCAAAAGTATTCACTCACCCATCCAGATCATTGATTTCAGGTGTTCCAATAATTTATATGGCCACAGGTGTATAAAACCAAGCACCTAGGCCTGCAGACTGCTTCTACAAACATTAGTGACAGAGTGGGTCGCTCTCAGGAATTCAATGATTTCCAGCGTGATACTGTTATAGGATGCCACCTGTGCAACAAGTCCAGTTGTGAAATTTCCTCACTACTAAATATTCCACAGTCTGTCAGTGGTATTATAACTAAGTGGAAGCAATTGGGAATGACTGCAGCTAAGCCATGAAGTGGTAGGCCACGTAAACATGACAGAGCAGGGTCAGCGGATGCTGAGGCGTATAGTGCACAGAGGTCGCTAACTTTCTGCAATCAGTCGCTATAGACCTCCAAACTTCATGTGGCCTTCAGATCAGCTCAAGAACAGTGTAAAGAGCTTCATGGAATGGGTCTCCATGGCCGAGCAGCTGCATCCAAGCCTTACATCACCAAGCGCATTACAAAGCATCGAATGCAGTGGTGTAATGCGCCGTCACTGAACTCTAGAGCAGTGGAAATGGAGCAACAAATCACACATCTGGCAATCCGATGGACGAGTCTGGGTTTGGCGGTTGCCAGGAGAACGGTACTTGTCTGACTGCATTGTGCCAAGTGTAAAATTTGATGGAGGGGGATAATGGTGTGGGGTTGTTTTTCAGGAATTGGGCTCAGCCCCTTAGTTCCAGTGAAAGGACCTTTTAATGCTTCAGCAAACCAAGAAATTTTGGACAATTTCATGCTCCCAACTTTGTGGGAACAGTTTGTTGATGGCCCCTTCCTGTTCCAACATGACTGCACACCAGTGCACAAAGCAAGATCCATAAAGACATGGATTAGTGAGTTTGGTGTGGAAACGCTTCCCAGGAGAGTTGAAGCTGTTATAGCTGCAAAGGGTGAGCAGACATCATATTAAACCCTGTGGATTAAGAATGGGAAGTGTTCATATGCGTGTGAAGTGCAATAGAGTGTATATCATACAAGCATCTGCTATTGTCTATTTTTTGTATCCAGCAGGCATGATTTCATAAAATACATAAATCTGTGAAAAGGAGGTAAAGATTCATACTTATTTTCAAATAAACATATAATTTTTTTCCTATGATTTCCATCATGGTCACTATTCTGTAATGGCAGATTATCACCATTACATCAGCCTGTATTTATTATAGACTATGCATCTATTTCTTTGTTTATGTCCTGAGTGTATACCTCATTGCTCTGTGAGGCCTGTTGCTCTATTCGTCTTTTGTTTTCTGAATTCCATGTGCTTGAATAGTGGTTTTTCCTGATTGACAACCAGTAGACAGTTAAGATAAACACCGTCCAACCCACATAAAAAAAACACAGAGCCACTCAAAACAAAATGACTGAGAGGTTGTGGAGAGAATGCAGAAGCAAGAGTAAATATCAATGAAATAAAGGAAAAATAGAATCAGATTGACTAGAAAGAGCAATGAACAGATTAAATGTCTTCTGAAGATCTGAAGACCGGTGTAGCTGACGCTCGCAATACAGCAATATGTTACTGTGACAATGCCAGAAGTTTATGAGATTATCATATTTGATTTCTGATTGTTTTTTTTTATGTTGCATAAATTAATGATGAAATCCGTACTGCAATTCGTAGTTCTGCTGTAAGACCTTATTGAAATATTAAGTTTAATTTGTTTATTAATTTGTGGAGAGACGTCATTTCCTGTCTGGGTAACGTGCGCGGGAAATTGTGAGTGGAAACTAAGCGAAAGAGGAAAGAGACGAGAGAAAGAGACAAGGAAAAGATGAGAGATGACTGTCTACTACTGGCTAAATAGGCGCACACGTTTTCACGGTGTTCCGTAACTTGGTAAAGAAAATAAAATGGTTGTGGACATCAGTAAGAGGCGTGAATCTTATTACCAGAGTAGATACAGTGAAAACGTGTCCTAATCCATCCACGAGGCTTCAGAGTGCAACTTCGCTAGCATTCAGCGACAGGCTACGGCGAACGGCGGCATCGTTGCTACGCATCCGGCGCAAGCTACAGGCTACGGCGAACGGCGGCATCGTTGCTACGCATCCAGCGGCAAGCTACTGGCTACGGCGAACGGCGGCATCGTTGCTACGCATCCGGCGCAAGCTACAGGCTACGGCGAACGGCGGCATCGTTGCTACGCATCCAGCGGCAAGCTACAGGCTACGGCGAACGGCGGCATCGTTGCTACGCATCCGGCGCAAGCTACAGGCTACGGCGAACGGCGGCATCGTTGCTACGCATCCGGCGCAAGCTACAGGCACACTCTGTGGAGCAGTTTCAGGCTACAAGTCCTCAGGTTAGACTGTGCAATTATTATGCCTCAGGAGTTTGATGGATAGAACATAAGCTAACGTTTGATCATAGTAACCAAGAAATTAAAGGGATTAAAAAAAAAAAAAGAAAAAAAAAAAAGAATGCTCTGTCAATAACTGTTATTGTTCGTTGTTTGATGAGAAGACTGGTTAATATTTATTGGATTACAATAAGCTGGGAAAGTTAAGCTCAGGTGCTACTCAAGTATCAAGGGTGTCATTTTGGTTACTTGGTCACTTACTGCTAACTATAGCCTTTATATCCTTGTAACTTACTTACCTTGCTTTCTACATATGGTAACTCTTAAAGGTTCAAAATGTCTCAAAATAGTGATAAACAGTCTGGTGTCATGTCGCAAGGGCAAGAAGCAGGGAGGCTAGATGAGGGAAAATTAAGAAAATCCTCTCGTGAAAGACGAATAACACCTAAAATGCAAGAACTGAAAGAGCAAGAGTTAATTCAAAAGGAGAAGAAGTTTAAAGCAACATATGAGAAATGGAAAATGTACGTAAGAGGAGTTCGTACAAGGTTGAAACAAGAGTGCTCTGAAGGCGACATGTATGATATGATGGATGAGGCTGAGAAGCTTAACCTTGAGCTAAAGGAGCTGTATGATAGCATCCGACTCCAAAACGCACCAAGTCAGGAAATTCGGAGAAAAGTGGACGCATGCTCTGCTGTGACCTCAGACTTACTGCAATTGATGAGAGTGCGCCTCTCTGAAGAAGGAGTTGAGTTTGATGCTGAGGCAGAAAGATCAAGATTATGCATGCTACTCGATAATGAATATGCTAGGTCTACATATGGATCCGCAGTCTCTAGAGTTAATGCACGCAGCTGCAACCATTCCGACCGTCTCTCAGAATCACTTAGCATTTCAGCTAAGAGGGCAGAAACAGCTGCTCTGTTGGCTGCTAAGAGAGCCGAAATTGATATGGAAGCTGCCATTGAAGCTCAACGTCAGCAGTTGACAAAACTTGAAAATCAGAGAGACATTGACGTCATTCAGGCAAGGCTAAATGTTTATATTGAAGAAGAGTCAAAAGAAAGGGATGGATCATGCAGTCTTATATGCAGCAAAGTCAACGATATAAACCCATGCTCTCACCCCATCCTAGATCAAGAACGACAAACTGTAAAGAATGAGACATCCCTAGTCCAAGCACTACAAGAGTCCTTATCTCTCACTCGCCTTCCAACCCCAGAACCTACTTTATTCTCAGGTGATCCTCTGAAGTTCACAGAATGGAGCACAAGCTTTAAAGCTCTCATAGAGAGACGATGCTCCAACCCTGCAGATAGGCTGTTCTACCTGCAAAGGTACATTGCAGGGGAGGCAAAATCCTTTCTTGAGGGCAGCTTCTACAGAAAAGACGAAGAAGCCTATCAACAAGCATGGAAAAGACTGAATGCTAGATATGGTCATTCCTTTATAGTGCAACGGGCCTTCAGAGAGAAGCTAAACATGTGGCCAAAGATTGGTGGTAAAGAGTATATCAAGCTGAGAGAATTCAGTGATTTCCTCCAAACATGTAGTAATGCCATGTCTCACATAAAGGGTTTGCAGGTTCTGAATGACTGCGAGGAGAACCAGAAAATGCTGGTCAAGCTTCCTGAATGGGTGACATCCAGGTGGAACCGCTATGTCACAAAGCAGCTGGATGAAGGCCAGGACTATCCAAGTTTTAATGAGTTTGCTTCTTTCATTGCAAAGGAGGCACGTATTGCATGTAATCCAGTGTCATCCTTACATGCGTTAAGGCACTCCGCAGAGACACCACTAAGAGAGATGAAGCGCTCAAAAGCAAACACATTTGCCACAAATGTAAAGACCCCAGTTTCATCAAGCTCCACATCCAAACCAGACCTTGATGAAATCCGGTTGAGAGACACTGGCGAAAGGCCAAAGAAATGGAGCACATCATTACAAAACTCATACATAGGCAAGTGTATTTGTTGTGGAGAAAATCACTCAATACATAAATGCAAAAGGCTAACAGAAATGTCTATAGAAGGAAAGAAAAAATGCATACATGAGAACAAGTTGTGTTTTGCATGTCTGAGAAAAGGTCACAATTCTAAAGACTGTAGAAACAGAGCCATGTGTGGCATATGTAGAAAGAGTCACCCAACTCCATTACATGAGGATCGTTTCTCAGCAGAATCAAAGCAAAATGCAGTTGAAGAAAGTACATCCTCATTATCATGCTGTGTGAATGGAGGAGAAGGTGGGAGCACATCTATGATTGTGCCAGTATGGATTTCAGCACCTAATGCTCCTGAAACCCTAGCATATGCCCTACTGGACACACAAAGCAGCCACACATTTGTTGATCAAGAGGTGTGCGAAAAACTTCAGGTAGCATTGGAACCTGTAAGATTGAAGCTCTCCACCATGATGGGGAAAGATGCAATTGTGAAGAGTCAAAGAGTATGTGATCTTAAAGTCAGAGGTCTCACCTCAGACATTTCCATCAGCTTACCTCCAGCCTACACGAGAGACTTCATTCCTCTTGACTGCGCCCATATTCCCACTTGTCAAACAGCCAACAAGTGGAAACACCTTGCCAGCATAGCCCAAGAGATACCCCCATTAATGGACTGTGGTGTTGGATTATTGATTGGTTATGATTGCTCTAGAGCATTAATTCCAAGAAATGTTATCACTGGGGGTGACTATGAACCTTACGCCATTAAAACTGACCTCGGCTGGAGCATTGTGGGAGGCACACCACAGCATGTGAGTCGTAAAGATCTGACTGGTCTTTGTCATCGGGTATCTGTCAGAGAGCTACCACCTATAACACCATCTTCTGTCATTAAGGCTCTTGAGTCCGATTTTGCAGACACAAAATCATCAGATAAAAGCATATCTCAGGAAGATATTTGCTTCCTGCAGGTCTTAAAGGAAGGAATCCGGCAAAACGAGCATGGTCACCTTGAGATGCCTCTTCCATTTAAAGTACGTCCACACCTTCCAGACAATAAGAAGCTGGCTTTGGCTCGACTGAAGCACCTTAAAAGGAAGCTGGACAGAGACCCCAAGTTCAAAAATGATTATGCGAGGTTTATGGAAGGTGTCTTTAAGGATGATGAGGCAGAGAAAGTAGACACCCAATCAGAGCCTGGGAAAATATGGTATATCCCACATCAAGGGGTTTACCACCCCAGGAAACCAGACAAGATCCGGGTGGTTTTCGACTGCTCTGCTAAGTACGAAGGTACTTCATTAAACGATTATCTGTTAACAGGACCCGACCTTACAAATGGTCTCACAGCTGTACTATGCCGTTTCCGTAAGCATCCCATTGCAGTCATGTGCGATGTTGAAAAAATGTTCCATAGATTCCATGTCAGCGAGGAAGATAGAGACTATTTGCGGTTTCTCTGGTGGGAAAATGGTGACACAAACTCAGAACCCACAGAATACCGCATGAAGGTGCACCTGTTTGGAGCGTCATCTTCCCCTGGCTGCGCCAATTATGGCATGAAACACCTTGCTAGTCAAAATGAGAAAATGTGCCCTTCTGCAGCTAGCTTCATCAGCAAGCATTTCTATGTTGATGATGGCCTCATAAGCGTGAAATCGGTTGGTGAGGCAATAGAGTTAGTGAAGGAAGCCCAATCTGTGTGTGCTAAAGGAAAATTGCACCTTCACAAATTCCTTTCCAATAACCGAGAGGTACTAGATTCCATCAACCTAGCAGAACATGCTGTGGAGGTAAAAAATGTTGATCTCAACCATGATGACTTACCTGTGCAAAGAGTACTAGGTATAAGATGGAACACTGAAAGCGACAGTTTTTCCTTCAAGGTGATACTTGATGAGAAACCGGCAACACGACGAGGGATTCTCTCTATTGTGGCCTCTTTATACGACCCTTTGGGGTTTCTGGCTCCTTTCATCCTTGAAGGAAAAAGAGTGCTGCAGGAGATGTGTCAGAGAGGAACGGGGTGGGATGAACCACTACCCAAGGATTTGAAGTCAAGGTGGGAGATTTGGATGAAGGATTTGGAAAATCTTGAGAAGATTGAAATACCACGATGCTTCATACCAGTTGGCTTTGGTGAAGTCCAGAGAGCTGAATTGCATCATTTTTCTGATGCAAGCAGTCAAGGTTATGGCCAGTGCTCGTACATCAGGTTGGTGAGCGAAGAGAAGGTGCACTGCTCCTTGGTCATGGGCAAAGCTAGAGTCGCTCCAACTAAACTAGTCACCATACCAAGGTTGGAGTTAACTGCGGCAGTAACCTCAGCAGCCGTGAGCAACATGTTGAGGGAGGAGTTAGAGTTCAAGATCGATGAGGAATATTATTGGACAGATTCTCAAGTAGTACTCGGCTATATCAATAATGAAGCACGAAGGTTTCATGTCTTTGTCGCGAACCGAGTCCAGAGAATTCGAGAAACCACTGACACAAGACAATGGCACTACATTGACACAGAAGAAAACCCAGCCGACCACGCCTCCAGAGGCCTCAAGGTGGCTGATCTGATCAACTCAAATTGGTTTCCTGGTCCAAAGTTCTTGTGGGAAAGAGAAATAGCCAAAAATCAGGTTACCTCGGAGCTGCTGGTAGGAGATCCGGAGGTGAGGGTTACACAGGTGCTGAAAACTGAGGCTACAAGGCAATTTGACATTCAAAACCACCTGTCACGGTTCTCAAAATGGACCACAGCGGTCAATGTCATTGCTCGTATCCAGCGGTTGGCTAAGAGGATCAAGACCACAGAACCTTTAAATGTGGAAGAGAGAAGGCAGGCTGTGCTGATTATTATCAAGCTTGCTCAACAAGATGCCTTCCGAGAAGAGTTGAACATACTCAACCAGAAATCAGGAAAGCTGCCTCATAACCACCAACTCTATCAGCTCGATCCGTTCCTTCACGATGGTATAATGAGAGTGGGAGGAAGACTGAGAAAGTCATCTGAGCCTCTTGAGTTGAGACACCCAGTAATCCTTCCCAAAAATAGCACTGTCACAAACCTCATCATTGCATATCATCATAACAAAGTACAACACCAAGGCAGAGGACAAACTCTCAATGAGCTAAGAGCCAACGGTTACTGGGTAGTTGGTGGAAGTAAAGCTGTAGCCCAATACATCAGGCAGTGTGTACGGTGCAGGAGGGTGCGTGCACCATTGGAGGAACAACGGATGGCAGATTTACCAAGTGACCGTGTTGATCCTGCACCACCGTTCACGTACTGTGGCATGGACTGCTTTGGTCCCTTCCACACCAAGCAAGGTCGTAAAGAACAAAAACGGTATGGCCTCCTCTTTACGTGTCTTTGTTCCAGGGCTGTTCACATAGAGATGCTGGAGGATATGACGACCGATGCATTTATCAATGCCTTACGGTGCTTTATCGCTATCCGTGGAACCGTTAGACACATTAGATCTGATCAGGGCACTAACTTCATAGGAGCAAAAAATGAAATGGCAAAGGCTCTGAGAGAACTCAGTAAGGAGAGAGTGGCTGCGTACTTGGCAGATAATCAGTGCGACTTCCAGATGAATACACCACACTCAAGCCACACTGGAGGTGTCTGGGAGCGCCAAATTAGGACAGTGAGAAGTGTACTGAGCACAGTCCTTGCTGACAGTGCTGGAAGGTTGGACGATACATCCTTAAGGACGTTCTTCTACGAAGCTATGTCCATTGTAAATAACCGTCCACTCACTGTCGATAACATCAGCGATCCCACCAGTCTGGAGCCACTCACGCCAAATCATTTGATTACGATGAAATCTTCTGTTCCTCTTTCCCCACCAGGGAGGTTCATCAGGGAGGATCTGTATGCCAAAAAACGGTGGAGAAGGGTCCAATACCTGTCTGAACAATTTTGGCACAGATGGAGGAAAGAATATCTGTCAAACATTGCTCTACGTCAGCAATGGCATGCGCCAAGGCGTAACGTGGCTGTGGGCGATATTGTGATCCTCAAAGAGGAGGATGTCCCTCGCAACGAATGGAAACTTGCTAAGGTGGTTGAAGCACTTGAGGATGATGATGGACTGGTGCGAAAAGTGACAGTGCAGATTGGAGAACGAAAGTTAGAAAAAAAAGGTGAACGCCTTAACCAGCCATCCATTGTTCAAAGACCCATTCAGAAGTTAGTGGTTTTAGTGAAGAGTAGCTAAAGGGGAGGGAAACATTGGTCATTCATTAAATGTCTCCTTTATAAAGTTAAAAGTGGTTATTATACTGCGGTTCACCCTTAATTGGTTATTCCTTGTATGTTGAGATGTAAATTCTGTTGTTATTCGGCGTTGCTGAATTTATTAGTGTGTAAAATCATATGGTTAATTTTCAAATATTAGTGTTACAGTAAACAACAGAACCGTGCTTGGAAATTATCATTGATTATTTAATGAAGAGTGTAAGTGTATTCACATCTCCATTTGTGTTAATCAAGGCTAATTTGGTGGGAGTGTAGCTGACGCTCGCAATACAGCAATATGTTACTGTGACAATGCCAGAAGTTTATGAGATTATCATATTTGATTTCTGATTGTTTTTTTTTATGTTGCATAAATTAATGATGAAATCCGTACTGCAATTCGTAGTTCTGCTGTAAGACCTTATTGAAATATTAAGTTTAATTTGTTTATTAATTTGTGGAGAGACGTCATTTCCTGTCTGGGTAACGTGCGCGGGAAATTGTGAGTGGAAACTAAGCGAAAGAGGAAAGAGACGAGAGAAAGAGACAAGGAAAAGATGAGAGATGACTGTCTACTACTGGCTAAATAGGCGCACACGTTTTCACGGTGTTCCGTAACTTGGTAAAGAAAATAAAATGGTTGTGGACATCAGTAAGAGGCGTGAATCTTATTACCAGAGTAGATACAACCGGCCCACAATTTTATATCTTCAATATAGACAGTGGACTGAACCAATCAGGATATAGGACCAAAGCGGCCCCACCCTCTCTCTGCGTGGTCCGCTGTAACGCCCGCTACGTTCAGTGTTGAGCGCGTATGTTAGGAGAGGCAGCGTGGAGAAACAGAAGCGGCAGAAAGGGGGAGCGGAGCACTTACGTGCAAAGAAATGGAAGAGTCTCGCTGTAGATGCTGCAAGATGTGTAAAAATCACAGACGTGTTCGCTGCTGTAGCCACCACGTCCTCTGTAGGTGAACAGCAGCAGCAGCAGCAGACAAGGAGAGGAGCAGCCAAAGATGCAGGCTTTTGAAAGGGAAGCCGAGCGACAGACTGAGCAGGAAAGCGTAGGCAGGTAGTAATGTTAGGATAACACAGGGACTTTGAGGTGATGGAGGTAACGTCAGCTCTGTTACATGAGAATGATGAGCATTGGCGATTGATTAATATCAGTATTTACTTCCCATAATCTGGCACGACACAGCTCCCTTTCATTTCAGCTCCCTTTCATGGATCCCTCTTTTTTTCTCTTAGGAAGCCTTTGTCTCTCAGGTTTTGTTGACTGTTCGTTTTCACAAAGTAGCAATATAAGTGTGAAAATGTGTTTAGTTGTAGTTATTTTTCATTTCTGTTACTTACTTTTTTTAAGTTGCCATGATTAAAGAGATATTTAGTATTCAGTGTTTTGGATATTGACATGGTAAGAATATTATTAGTGATATAATAATGCTAAGACTGAATCCAATGACTTTAACCAATCATTTTTAATTCATTTTGTGTTTTTTTTCCATAAACCAAAAATGCCAGGGCCGATTTTTTGTCCCAGTCCAGCTCCGTGTGGGTTTGCCATTTTGCTGTACCAGAAATACTTGCTATTCTGCTTTTTGTTAGCTGACTGAGGCAAAAACACGTCTGCGTGATATCGGAGAGAACTGAAAGCAGGACACTGCGCTGAGCTGAACTCAGTCGACTCTTCTGTTCAGGAGCCGCTTCCACAGCAGCAAAAGGACCTTTGATATCAAACACTAAAAAGGACACTGCGGAGTTTTTGAGATCAGCTGAACTAAACGCAGCGACTGAGCGGCTCATCCTCATCACTGCGTTCTTCAACAGAGTAAGAGCTTTTTAACCTTCAAACAAACAACACACGCTCAGTGAATATGGCTCATCGATCATTCTAATGTAGTCTTGTCTTTTATGTTGGAGGACTAAGTGATCCAAAAATGCGCATTTTTATGTGAATGTTTGAAAGTAAACACCGTCTGGAGTTCCCCGTTCATCATCTCTCAGATCAAACATCTCTGAGTCATCAGCTCAGCTGAGGTGGAGAGTTCAATGTCACTAGTTTAATCCTCAGCGAGTCGCGACTCTTAAACTCAGTTCTGATCAAAGCTGCGGTTTAAAGTGATTTTAAACTAAACGTGGTGGTTGTCATTTGGAATCACATATCTGCTGCTCGATGTCACTGGAGATGAGCTTAAAGGGGAGTTTAAGCTCTCTCAGGCTCGCTCTGCCACCACAGTGTTTATGTCGGTTTCATGAGGAGAAACAGGGAATCACGTACTGCTGGGCAGCAAGAGCTACACTGGATGTATATTAACATGATCATCAGGAATGTGCGTTAAATGTAACCCTCTAGCCGAGTTATGGACGAAAAATGGATTAAGTAATGATATCGCTAACTAGCAGCAGCCAAACGTCACTGCGCTGTTGCGCTGCTTCTGCCATCGTGGCAGTGTCGACACTGGGGCTGAGACTGCATCTGGCTGAGACTGCATCTGGCTGAGAGTGCCTATGGCTGCAGTCAGACTCTATTGGGACAATATGATGTGAATGCGCCTTCAAAGATAAACTTACCAAGTCATGACTGTTCACAGTGGTGGTGATAGGAACCAGACATCTAAAGAGCCTCTAAAAGCTACATCACAGAAAGTAATTCATCTATTACCAGGATTTCGCAGTAAAATGCTGTATTCATCACTTTATTATGAAATCAACTCATCTTAACATATTTCCTGTAATAAGACAGCAAAATACTATGAGGCTGATGTTGAGCTTTACCACACAGCATTATGGGATATGGAAAATTATATTAAACATTTAAAGTGTTTTTATTATGTTTACTATGTTTTTTTATGTTTTAAGGACTTTCACATTGATAAGTTTTACAATATGCAGTGTTCTACCACAAATATTAGCACCCATGGTAAACAGGAGACTGACTGACAAAACAGACTAAAAATCTTTTATTCTAACGGTTAACAAAAATCTAACCTTTACTTGAATTACAATGATTGAAAAGAAAACTAAATATTATCAGGAAATAAATATTTTTACTTCATATGCCACAGTTGTTGGCACCCCTTCTTTAATACATTGTGCAGCCTCGTTTTGTAAAGATAACAGCTGAGTCTTCTCTTGTAATGCTTAACGAGACTGGAGAACACATGACAAAGGATCTGAGACCATTCCTCCAAACAGAACCTCTCTAGATCCTTCAGATTCTGAGCTCCACATTGCGGACTCTCCTCTCCAGCTCATCTCGCAGCTGTTCTGAGGTTTAGGTCAGGGGACTGAGGTGGCCATGGCAAAACCATGATTATGTGGTCAGTGAACCATTTTTGTGTTGATTTTGAGGCATGCTTTGGATCATTGTTCTGCTGTATGGACCAGTTTAAACCTAATGGCTCAGGCAGTCAGGTTTTGATTTTATTTCCGCTGGTACTTGTTGGAGTCTGAGATCCCATGTATCTGAATACATTGTCCAGGGACGTTGGAAGAAAAAAGTCCGTTGGAAGATCCACCACCATACTTCACAGTGGGGATGGGGTAATTTTCCTAATGGCTAGTTTGTGTCTATACCAAACACATCTCTGGTGTTTATTGGCAAAAAGCTTTTGGTCTCACCTGACCTTAGAACATAGTCCCACTGAAAGTAATGTCTGAAGAACTGTAGGTGCATACATTTGTTAGTATTTGACAGCAGGGGCCTTCTTCTGGCAACCCTGCCAAACAGCTTGTCGTCATGTAGGTGGTGTCCAGTGGTGTAAGTAGGATCTTATAGGAATTGGTGCAGGAACAATGAATGGGCTGCCTATATGGAAATTACCTTTAATGAATAAAAATGACAATGTAATTTGTTTGTTTATTTGCTATTGCTGTGTGTCAAATGAGCTGATGCTTTCAAGGCATGCAGTTCCACCGATAGCATCAATGTTAAATGTTTGTAAGACAGTCGTATGGCATGGAGCTTTTTTTACACTGAAATTATTACGTGACTGAGAATTATCATTCTCAATACTTGGAATGGAAGAAGTCAGATGTTGCAACTTACCCCAACCCAGGGGACAGTTGCAGCATGGATCAGGTATGGTTGCATATTAAAAACACATGAAATTTCAGTAATTAACTTCAGCTTTTTGTCTCATTAAGCATAGTATTTAAAAAATATGTATTGTTTTACAATAATATTATAGTATTATTTCTTTATTTAGTAATATTCTCTGTCCTGACTGTCCGGCCCTCATCCCTAATTACATTTGAGGCTTGGTCCAAAATATTGAATCCCCTTGTCAGTAACTCTTTTCCTCACTCTTGGCATAGACTACTGAAAACATACAGAATACTGTTTCTACTTTCAGATATTTTTATTCACTGTGACACCCCACCCTCCCCTCCACACACATATATAAGATAATACTTAAAGTTATTTTGGGAATTATTTTGTTTATCATTAGCCTATCGTGGTTTATCATTCGCTTCTCATTTTGTTTATCATTAGCCTCTCAACTGTCCCCATCCTATCATCCATGACAGAACATCATGTGCTAGCTAGACACACTGACGCTGACACATACTAATCATGTGCTTAGAAGTCAACAAGGCAGTGATTCAGAGTAAGTAAGTTTTTATTAAGTCATACAAGAGCTCAGGGCAGTTAAACAAAAATAAAGCTCGTAACAAAAAGTACTTTCATTACTTTCCTGGTGGGGTGAGAGTCTACCTGTCATCACTCTTGCATGTTTCTGATTGGAGACATCAGCCTTGTTGCAATCGTCCCCCACCTCCCCTAACGCATGATACATAGATGCAGCTTAAACATTTTGAAATCACGTCTGATTGTAAATTTTAAAATATTGTAACAAATGCACTACAGTTCTAAAGAAAATGATATGTAAAGCTATTTATCTGGGCAAGAAGTATATTTTTGCTCCAAAAAACACTGACATTACAATTAATATCAATAAAAAAGCCATTGTGACTGCCATGTGAAGTAAAAACTCAATAATGGCTTTAATTGGCCTAAGCAGAAACTAGAAAAGTAAGTGTGTACAGAAGGTGCCATATCAGTCAGAGTGCAACTGTTGGGTACTATTTGTGTAAAAAGCAGAACCTGGGCTGTTTTTGTAAGCAGACGCAAAAAAACGTGCCAACACAAATGAAATGTGATAAGTAGACTCTGAAAACCAATAATAATAAATCAATGAAGTGGTGGTGGATTAATTTGAACATTTCCTGACAGAGAGAAACTATCTAGTTTCTAGTTTGATAGTGATTCAGCTAGTTTTAGTACCCACCTGATTTAATACCATCCATAATGCGTATAAGAAGACTTTAAGAAGACCAATCATGTGAGAGATTAGAGGGCAGAGTTGGAGATTTGTTAAATGTATGGATGGATGTGGTTGTGCTGTGCTTCACGTCAGTACAACTGGCCTGGACAGTCAACTGACCGGTCAGAAAATCTCCTGGTCCTGATTGGTAATCTGAGCCTAGAGGATCCCAACAAAATATTCCCCAGCGGTGATCATTTCTTTGGCCACTCCAACCGTCCTCTTCACTGTGCATGTGGTCAGTATAGACAAACGTCCTTTTCACAACAGATTCTTAACATCTCCAGTTGCTTTAGACTCAAGTAATGCCCTAGTAGAGGAAAAGGGTATTTTTAAAACTAATTAGCAATTTTCTTGTAGACATTTCCTGATTTGTGCAGCTCAATAACCTTTTGTCACACTTTACTGCTGTATGCTCTGTTTTTTCTCAAAGTGATGGATGACAAAGGGAATATGTTTACTCAATATAACTGATTAGGAGTAAAAATAAATTTGAAAATCCATCAATATTTCACTTTAGTACATGTATGTGAGTAAATATAACTAGTACATACCCATCCCTGATTACTGAGTTGCATTAGTCTTATATTTGTTCTGTAAAAGTACATGAGACAACTGGATTTTAAATACAGCTTATTACTGCAAGTGTTCAGATAAATGAAGCTACATCACAGTAATGTTGTGCTGCAGGTGCCTGAAGGATCACAGTATAAAGTTGTTTATATATTAAATACTGTTAATTAATGTGAATCAAATTTAGTAAACATTTTTGAAGAGAAGCTTCTACTGTATCGAAAGTACAGTGGGGCAAAAAAGGATTTAGTCAGCCACTGATTGTGCAAGTTCTCCTACTTAGAAAGATGAGCAAGGTCTGTACTTTTCATCATAGGTACACTTCAACTATGAGAGACAAAATGAGAAAAGAAAAAAAAAATCCAGGAAATCACATTGTAGGATTTTTAAAGAATTTATTTGTAAGTTATGGTAGAAAACAAGTATTTGGTCAATAACAAAAGTTCAACTCAATACTTTGTAACATAGTCTTTGTTGGCAATGACAGAGGTCAAATGTTTCCTGTAAGTCTTCACTAGGTTTGCACACAATGTAGCTCATTTTTTTTTCCCATTCCTCCATGCAGGTCTCCGAACAGTGATGTTTTGGGGCTGTCGCTGGGCAACATGGACTTTCAACTCCCTCCACAAATTTTCTATGGGGTTGAGGTCTGGAGACTGGCTAGGCCACTCCAGGACCTTGAAATGCTTTTTACGGAGCCACTCCTTCATTGCCCAAGCAGAGTGTTTGGGATCATTGTCCTGCTGGAAGACCCAGCCACGTTCCATCTTCAATGCTCTCGCTGATGGCAGGAGGTTTTGGCTTAAAATTCATTCTTCCCTTAACACGGATCAGTCATCCTGTCCCCTTTGCAGAAAAACCCAAAGTATGATGTTTCCACCCCCATGCTTCACAGTAGGTATGGTGTTCTTGGGATGCAACTCATCAAATGAGTTTTTACCAAAATGTTCTATTTTGGTTTCATCTGACCACATGATATTCTACCAGTCCTCCTCTGGATCATCCATATGCTCTCTGGCAAACTTCAGACAGGCCTGGACATGCCTGGCACTGCAGGATGAGTCCCTCTTGTCATAGGGTGTTACTGATGGTAGCCTGTTACTTTGGTCCCAGCTTTCTGCAGGTCATTCATCAGGTCCCTCCGTGTAGTTCTGGGATTTTTGCTCACCATTTTCATGATTATTTTGACCCCACAGGATGAGATCTTGCGTGGGCCCCCAGATCGATGGAGAATATCAATGGTCTTGTATGTATTCCATTTTCTTACAATTGCTCCCACAGTTGATTTATTCACACCAACCTCCTTGCCTATTGTAGATTCACTCTTCCCAGCCTGGTGCAAGTCTACAATTTTCTTCCTGGTGTCCTTTGACAGCTCTTTGGTCTTGGCCATGGTTGAGTTTGGAGTCTGAATGTTTGAGGCTGTGGACAGGTGTCTTTTATAAAGATAATGAGGTAAAACAGGTGCCATTAATACAGGTAACGAGTGGAGGACTCTGGCTGTGAGAGCCAGAAATCTTGTTTGTGGTGTAAATCGAGACTTGAGGAAGTGAGTGGACTGAAAGTACCCATGATTTCAGGCATCTAGCTGAAAGCGAAAGGATCCAGTGTATTTTCATTTTAAACTACATTTGAAACTAAACCTAGATGCTGCATTATTGAGAGATCACACATATTAATAGATTTTGATGTATCTGAGATTTAATAAAATTAGAAGTCTATTGATTTTACAAATTACTGCACAGTGAAATGGTTAAAATGTAAACTATGTCATTCACTGGCCCTCTGCCAATAAGATTTAGACAGGGGGTCACCCGTCTTGTCAAAATCTGTTTTATATAACCACAAATACAAAACACTTCAGGTTTGTGTGAATAAAGCTGGTCATTAGTTGGCAGTGCTTCAGCGGAGTGATACAGTCTTGGTGTGAAAAAGCTGTTATCACAATTATCAGCAGTTAGAACTCAGAATTCAATCTGTGACTGATTTGTCATCCCAACATGTTTGTCCTTTCTTTTTAGATTCTTCTCCAAGGAGCAGAAACCCTGAAGGACTTGGCCCAACACATGCATAGAAAATAGGATGAACTGCATCAGCAGATCTACCAGGACTGAAATCTACATGTTTTTGTTATAGTAGATCTACCAGCTGTAGAACTGCCATCAGCATGAAGCAAACCTGCTCGATGTTTTAGCAGATGACCTGAAAGCAGAGGGACAGATGAAACACAGAGCCACTCAAAACAAAATGACTGAGAGGTTGTGGAGAGAATGCAGAAGCAAGAGTAAATATCAACAAAATAAAGGAAAAATAGAATCAGATTGACTAGAAAGAGCAATGAACAGATTAAATGTCTTCTGAAGATCTGAAGACCGGCCCACAATTTTATATCTTCAATATAGACAGTGGACTGAACCAATCAGGATATAGGACCAAAGCGGCCCCACCCTCTCTCTGCATGGTCCGCTGTAACTCCCGCTACGTTCAGTGTTGAGCGCGTATGTTAGGAGAGGCGGCGTGGAGAAACAGAAGCGGCAGAAAGGGGGAGCGGAGCACTTACGTGCAAAGAAATGGAAGAGTCTCGCTGTAGATGCTGCAAGATGTGTAAAAATCACAGACGTGTTCGCTGCTGTAGCCACCACGTCCTCTGTAGGTGAACAGCAGCAGCAGCAGCAGACAAGGAGAGGAGCAGCCAAAGATGCAGGCTTTTGAAAGGGAAGCCGAGCGACAGACTGAGCAGGAAAGCGTAGGCAGGTAGTAATGTTAGGACAACACAGGGACTTTGAGGTGATGGAGGTAACGTCAGCTCTGTTACATGAGAATGATGATTAGTATCAGTATTTAGTGGTATTGCATACTTCCCAAAATCTGGCACGACACAGCTCCCTTTCATTTCAGCTCCCTTTCATTTCAGCTCCCTTTCATGGATCCCTCTTTTTTTCTCTTAGGAAGCCTTTGCAGGCCCGTAGCCAGCATTGTGATGGGGGGGGATCTTTTTCCCCCAAAAGTGGACTTTTGGCTCTCTACTCCAATGCCCCCTAAATACACGAGCACACTTCAAACCTTTTAATTTAGACATATTTTATTCATTATAAGTTTGTTGTGAGTCTGTTGTTGCGGTCCTTATTTGTTCGTCTGTTGCTCCCCACTGTTAACATAAATTTGATATAAATGTAAGTGTTACTCAAACTTCCTACATCTGTGATGTGACTTCATTGTCTGTCTCTGTTGCTCACCTCAGTTGTCTGTTGCTTTGTTCCATTGTCTCTGTTGCTGCCCTCCATTGTCTGTCTCTGATGTTGCTGTCCTTTATTGCCTGTCTCTCTACTGTTGACATAAATAGATAAGAATTACTTCATGAGGTACACTATCGGTATGGTCATTAAAACTTAAACATGAATTAATAATGATATAAATTGAAGTGTTCTGTCTTATTCAAATCTTCCTACAACTGTGCTGGGACTTCATTGTCTCTCTCTGTTGCTCACCTAGGTCTGTTGTTGCTCTCCCTCCTCTGTATCTCTGTTACTGTCTGTCTCTGTTGCTTTTCTTCATTGTCTGTTTTTCCTCTCCATCTTTTGTATCTCGCCTTCTTTATTTTTTAATTGGGTCTTGCCTTCACTGTCTGTCTGTTTTTCCTCTCCTTTAGGGTCATTTTACGGGAAATCGGACACTTTGGAACTCAACCGACACAGATTTTCATCAAACTTTGTGTGCCTTTTTAGTGGCAATGTAGAACCCCAGAACTGCATTTGCATGAATCTGCCACTAATATAAAGGGAGAAATGGACTAAGAATGTTTTAAGTAAGAGGGTAGGGCACTACACATTCAACCTTGATTATGTCCATTTAAATTACAAACAGATGGTTTTGATGCTGTTTGAAAGCTCTTTTCTGGCTCTACAGAGTACACAAACAACACTGAACTCAACAGTTAGGCCCTTTTTAGTGGCAAGGTAGAACTCCAAAACTGCATTTGCATGAATCTGGCACTAATATTTCAGAGGTTGTTCATGACATTGCAGGCTATGTGTGGAAAAGATACTGACCATTTTAAAATACTTTTTTTTATATTCAGATTTTAGTATTTTAATATCTCATAATTTATACTCGGCTAACTGTTGAGTTTCACTGCTACTAGCTGTTGATAGCTCACCCTCCAAATGCTGACCCACTGAATAAATACAGCAAAATAATAAATTTAAAAACATTTCCATATTTAACCCCTTTTTTACACCTCTATACTGTATTTTATTTACTATGGCCTTAGGAGCAACAGGCATGTTGAGAGTAAAATACACCCTAGCTTGATCATCAGCATTGCAAAGTGAGTGACTGAATGTTATTGTCACTTAACCTACATTTCTTAAAAATCAACTAAAATCCAGACTTTGGAGTTATCTGAATAATAACACTAATAATCCGGTGTTACATGTACAATATACTATTGGGCTAAGCCGAGCCCGGCACTGTTAACGCAGGGGAGTTGTAAAGAAATAGAAGCCCTGCACTCAGCAGCAGCAGTTTACCGATTTTGGGCCTTTTATTGAACAAGTCACCAATGTTTTGGGACAATGTTGCCGCCGATTTCTTCCGTTTTCGCCCCTTGTCTTCTTTTTTACCCATTTTCTCAAGTAACTTAATCCCCTGATTCTTATTCTTTCCACTAGCTAACAACAGAAATGGGGGAATTACCGCCACCTACTGGATTGGTGTAAAACAGTCTGAACAAAATGTGTAAAGAGAAACATTAACCATTTGGCGGGGACCGGGGGTCGAACGAACCCTTCGATCCCCCCTGGCTACGGGCCTGCTTTGTCTCTCAGGTTTTGGTGACTGTTCGTTTTCACAAAGTAGCAATATAAGTGTGAAAAAGTGTTTAGTTGTAGTTATTTTTCATTTCTGTTACTTACTTTTTTTAAGTTGCCATGATTAAAGAGATATTTGGTATTCAGTGTTTTGGATATTGACATGGTAAGAATATTATTAGTGATATAATAATGCTAAGACTGAATCCAATGACTTTAACCAATCATTTTTAATTCATTTTGTTTTTTTCCATGTCGCACTTCTCTGTAACCCCACATACACAAATTACAAGTCGGTTGTGCTCTGCTAATTATGAGGGGCCTGTCTAAACCAAAAATGCCAGGGCCGATTTTTGTCCCAGTCCAGCTCCGCGTGGGTTTGCCATTTTGCTGTACCAGAAATACTTGCTCTTCTGCTTTTTGTTAGTCAGCTGACTGAGGCAAAAACACGTCTAAGCCAAGAGTGAACTGCGGTACATGAGCAGAACATTCAACCTTAATCTTATTTCACAGCAGCCGTTTTGATTTCTGGAAATTTCCCACTCCGTGTACAGTAACTGAAGCTGAAAGACGCGCTGTACTGCACTGCACTGATTTTGGGGTTGGTGGCGACTCTGCTGGACTGAAGTCCGGCTGAGAGGGAAACTGACTCGTCTCTGCCAACGCAGGTCCGAACATTCAGAATAATCAGTCAGTGCGAATCTACTCGGCATCTTCTCGCTCAGATGGAGCTTTAATGAAAGCAGTACGTCTCCCATCTGACATGCTGCGTGATATCGGAGAGAACTGAAAGCAGGACACTGCGCTGAGAGGAACTCAGTCGACTCTTCTGTTCAGGAGCCGCTTCCACAGCAAAAAAAGGACCTTTGATATAAAACACTAAAAAGGACACTGCGGAGTTTTTGAGATCAGCTGAACTAAACGCAGCGACTGAGCGGCTCATCCTCATCACTGCGTTCTTCAACAGAGTAAGAGCTTTTTAACCTTCAAACAAACAACACACGCTCAGTGAATATGGCTCATCGATCATTCTAATGTAGTCTTGTCTTTTGTGTTGGAGGACTAAGTAATCCAAAAATGCGCATTTTTATGTGAATGTTTGAAAGGTTTTCAGATGAAGATGAAACATGTAAACACCGTCTGGAATTCCCCTTCAGAGGGAAAAATCTCTGAGTCATCAGCTCAGCTGAGGTGGAGTTCAATGTCACTAGTTTAATCCTCAGCGAGTCGCGACTCTTAAACTCAGTTCTGATCAAAGCTGCGGTTTAAAGTGATTTTAAACTAAACGTGGTGGTTGTCATTTGGAATCACATATCTGCTGCTCGATGTCACTGGAGATGAGCTTAAAGGGGAGTTTACACCAATATGGATTAGGGTCTGGCTGCGGCCGCGCACTCTCAGGCTCGCTCTGCCACCACAGTGTTTTTGTCGGTTTCATGAGGAAAAACAGCGAATCACGTACTGCTGGGCAGCAAGAGCTACACTGGATGTATATTAACATGATCATCAGGAATGTGCGTTAAATGTAACCCTCTAGCCGAGTTATGGACGAAAAATCGCTGTTGGGCTGCTTCTGCCATCGTGGCAGGGTCGACACTGGGGCTGACAGTGCATGTGGCTGACAGTACATCTTGCTGAGAGTGCCTATGGCTGAGAGTGCCTATGGCTGCAGTCAGACTCTATTGGTACAATATGATGTGAATGCGCCGTCAAAGAGAAACTTACCAAGTCAGGACTGTTCACAGTGGTGGTGATAGGAACCAGACATCTAAAGAGCCTCTAAAAGCTACATCACAGAAAGTAATTCATCTATTACCAGGATTTCGCAGTAAAATGCTGTATTCATCACTTTATTATGAAATCAACTCATCTTAACATATTTCCTGTAATAAGACAGCAAAATACTATGAGGCTGATGTTGAGCTTTACCACACAGCATTATGGGATATGGAAAATTATATTAAACATTTAAAGTGTTTTTATTATGTTTACTGTGTTTTTTTATGTTTTAAGGACTTTCACATTGATAAGTTTTACAATATACAGTGTTCTACCACAAATATTAGCACCCATGGTAAACAGGAGACTGACTGACAAAACAGACTAAAAATCTTTTATTCTAACGGTTAACAAAAATCTAACCTTTACTTGAATTACAATGATTGAAAAGAAAACTAAATATTATCAGGAAATAAATATTTTTACTTCATATGCCACAGTTGTTGGCACCCCTTCTTTAATACATTGTGCAGCCGTTTTGTAAAGATAACAGCTGAGTCTTCTCTTGTAATGCTTAACGAGACTGGAGAACAAATGACAAAGGATCTGAGACCATTCCTCCAAACAGAACCTCTCTAGATCCTTCAGATTCTGAGCTCCACATTGTGGACTCTCCTCTCCAGCTCATCTCGCAGCTGTTCTGAGGTTTAGGTCAGGGGACTGAGGTGGTCATGGCAAAACCATGATTATGTGGTCAGTGAACCGTTTTTGTGTTGATTTTGAGGCATGCTTTGGATCATTGTTCTGCTGTATGGACCAGTTTAAACCTAATGGCTCAGGCAGTCAGGTTTTGATTTTATTTCCGCTGGTACTTGTTGGAATCTGAGATCCCATGTATCTGAATACATTGTCCAGGGACGTTGGAAGAAAAAAGTCTGTTGGAAGTTCCACCACCATACTTCACAGTGGGGATGGGGTAATTTTCCTAATGGCTAGTTTGTGTCTATTCCAAACACATCTCTGGTGTTTATTGGCAAAAAGCTTTTGGTCTCACCTGACCTTAGAACATAGTCCCACTGAAAGTAATGTCTGAAGAACTGTAGGAGCATACATTTGTTAGTATTTGACAGCAGGGGCCTTCTTCTGGCAACCCTGCCAAACAGCTTGTCGTCATGTAGGTGGTGTCCAGTGGTGTAAGTAGGATCTTATAGGAATTGGTGCAGGAACAATGAATGGGCTGCCTATATGGAAATTACCTTTAATGAATAAAAATGACAATGTAATTTGTTTGTTTATTTGCTATTGCTGTGTGTCAAATGAGCTGATGCTTTCAAGGCATGCAGTTCCACCGATAGCATCAATGTTAAATGTTTGTAAGACAGTCGTATGGCATGGAGCTTTTTTTACACTGAAATTATTACGTGACTGAGAATTATCATTCACAATACTTGGAATGGAAGAAGTCAGATGTTGCAACTTACCCCAACCCAGAGGACAGTTGCAGCATGGATCAGGTATGGTTGCATATTAAAAACACATGAAATTTCAGTAATTAACTTCAGCTTTTTGTCTCATTAAGCATAGTATTTAAAAAAATATGTATTGTTTTACAATAATATTATAGTATTATTTCTTTATTTAGTAATATTCTCTGTCCTGACTGTCCGGCCCTCATCCCTGATTACATTTGAGGCTTGGTCCAAAATATTGAATCCCCTTGTCAGTAACTCTTTTCCTCACTCTTGGCATAGACTACTGAAAACATACAGAATACTGTTTCTACTTTCAGATATTTTTATTCACTGTGACACCCCACCCTCCCCTCCACACACATATATAAGATAATACTTAAAGTTATTTTGGGAATTATTTTGTTTATCATTAGCCTATCGTGGTTTATCATTCGCTTCTCATTTTGTTTATCATTAGCCTCTCAACTGTCCCCATCCTATCATCCATGACAGAACATCATGTGCTAGCTAGACACACTGACGCTGACACATACTAATCATGTGCTTAGAAGTCAACAAGGCAGTGATTCAGAGTAAGTAAGTTTTTATTAAGTCATACAAGAGCTCAGGGCAGTTAAACAAAAATAAAGCTTGTAACAAAAAGTACTTTCAATACTTTCCTGGTGGGGTGAGAGTCTACCTGTCATCACTCTACCATGTTTCTGATTGGAGACATCAGCCTTGTTGCAATCGTCCCCCACCTCCCCTAACGCATGATACATAGATGCAGTTTAAACATTTTGAAATCACGTCTGATTGTAAATTTTAAAATATTGTAACAAATGCACTACAGTTCTAAAGAAAATGATATGTAAAGCTATTTATCTGGGCAAGAAGTATATTTTTGCTCCAAAAAACACTGACATTACAATTAATATCAATAAAAAAGCCATTGTGACTGCCATGTGAAGTAAAAACTCAATAATGGCTTTAATTGGCCTAAGCAGAAACTAGAAAAGTAAGTGTGTACAGAAGGTGCCATATCAGTCAGAGTGCAACTGTTGGGTACTATTTGTGTAAAAAGCAGAACCTGGGCTGTTTTTGTAAGCAGACGCAAAACGTGCCAACACAAATGAAATGTGATAAGTAGACTCTGAAAACCAATAATAATAAATCAATGAAGTGGTGGTGGATTAATTTGACATTTCCTGTCAGAGAGAAACTATCTAGTTTCTAGTTTGATAGTGATTCAGCTAGTTTTAGTACCCACCTGATCTAATACCATCCATAATGCGTATAAGAAGACTTTAAGAAGACCAATCATGTGAGAGATTAGAGGGCAGAGTTGGAGATTTGTTAAATGTATGGATGGATGTGGTTGTGCTGTGCTTCACGTCAGTACAACTGGCCAGGACAGTCAACTGACCGGCCAGAAAATCTCCTGGTCCTGATCGGTAATCTGAGCCTAGAGGATCCCAACAAAGAATTCCCCAGCGGTGATCATTTCTTTGGCCACTCCAACCGTCCTCTTCACTGTGCATGTGGTCAGTATAGACAAGCGTCCTTTTCACAACAGATTCTTAACATCTCCAGTTGCTTTAGACTCAAGTAATGCTCAAGTAATTTCCTAGAGGAAAAGGGTATTTTTAAAACTAATTAGCAATTTTCTTGTAGACATTTCCTGATTTGTGCAGCTCAATAACCTTTTGTCACACTTTACTGCTGTATGCTCTGTTTTTTCTCAAAGTGATGGATGACAAAGGGAATATGTTTACTCAATATAACTGATTAGGAGTAAAAATAAATTTGAAAATCCATCAATATTTCACTTTAGTACATGTATGTGAGTAAATATAACTAGTACATACCCATCCCTGATTACTGGCTACTGAGTTGCATTAGTCTTATATTTGTTCTGTAAAAGTACATGAGACAACTGGATTTTAAATACAGCTTATTACTGCAAGTGTACAGATAAATGAAGCTACATCACAGTAATGTTGTGCTGCAGGTGACTGAAGGATCACAGTATAAAGTTGTTTATATATTAAATACTGTTAATAAATGTGAATCAAATTTAGTAAACATTTTTGAATAGAAGCTTCTACTGTATGGAAAGTACAGTGGGGCAAAAAAGGATTTAGTCAGCCACTGATTGTGCAAGTTCTCCTACTTAGAAAGATTAGCAAGGTCTGTAATTTTCATCATAGGTACACTTCAACTATGAGAGACAAAATGAGAAAAAAAAAAAAATCCAGGAAATCACATTGTAGGATTTTTAAAGAATTTATTTGTAAGTTATGGTAGAAAATAAGTATTTGGTCAATAACAAAAGTTCAACTCAATACTTATACAATACATAGCCTTTGTTGGCAATGACAGAGGTCAAATGTTTCCTGTAAGTCTTCACCAGGTTTGCACACACTGTAGCTCATATTTTGGCCCATTCCTCCATGCAGGTCTCCTCTAGAACAGTGATGTTTTGGGGCTGTTGCTGGGCAACATGGACTTTCAACTCCCTCCACAAATTTTCTATGGATTTGAGGTCTGGAGACTGGCTAGGCCACTCCAGGACCACTGTCCCAACCAGGACTGTTAAATGTTACCCAAACAACAAGCCGTGGGTAACAAAGGACATTAAGGCTCTCCTCAACAAGAAGAAGAGGGCCTTCAGAGCTGGAGACAGGGTGGAGGTGAGAACGATCCAGAGGGAACTGAGGACAGCTATCAAGGAGGCGAAGGACAAATATAGGAGGAAGCTGGAGCGGAAACTCCAGCAGAACAACATGAGGGACAACAGAGGAGCAACAGAGGAGTAGAGGTCAGTGTGGACGGGGCCAATATGCTAAATCTGTTCTTTAACAGATTTGACACGGCAGGCTCTGTCCACCCCCCCAGCCTGACTCCTCTGCTGCCAGTCCTCAGCAGACCATACCACTCATCCCCCCTCCCCCTCCTGAAAGCCTGCCCCCCTCTTGTGACCCATCTCAGACCTCCATCCCTCCCCCACCCACCACCTCTACAGTGTGTCTCACTGCTGACCAGGTGAGAAGACAACTGAAGAGACTCCACACAAACAAGGCTGCAGGCCCTGATGGGGTTCCACCCAGGGTGCTAAAAGCCTGTGCCACCCAACTTTGTGGAGTACTTCAACATGTCTTCAACTTGAGCCCGAGTCTCCAGAGGGTCCCCATGATGTGGAAGACATCCTGCATTGTTCCTGTCCCAAAGACACCACGACCCAGTGACGCCAAGGACTACAGGCCAGTGGCACTGACGTCTCATGTCATGAAGACCATGGAGAGGCTCGTCTTGGATCAGCTCCGACCCATAGTCCAGCCTTTTCTAGATCCCCTCCAGTTTGCCTATCAGCCCCGCCTGGGAGTTGAAGATGCCATCATCTACCTGCTCAACCGAGTTTATGCTCACCTGGATAAGCCAGCCAGCTCTGTGAGGGCCATGTTTTTTGACTTCTCCAGCATATTTAACACCGTCTGGCCCGCTCTTCTGGGTGATAAGCTCACAGTGATGCAGGTAGATGCCCCCCTTGTGGCCTGGATTGTTGACTACCTGACTGACAGACCACAGTACGTATGCCTGCAGCACTGTGTGTCGGACAGAGTGGTCAGCAACACTGGAGTCCCACAAGGTACTGTCCTCTCTCCCTTCCTCTTCACCCTCTACACCACGGACTTCAGCTACTGCACAGAGACTTGCCACCTTCAGAAGTTTTCTTATGACTCTGCAATAGTTGGATGTATCAGCAAGGGTGATGAGGAAGAGTACAGGGTGACGGTGAAGGACTTTGTCGCATGGTGCGAGCGGAACCATCTGCAGCTCAATGTGACAAAGACAAAGGAACTGGTGGTGGACCTGAAGAGGGACAAGGCACCGGTGATCCCTGTTTCCATCAGGGGGGTCAGTGTGGACACTGTGGATGATTACAAATATCTGGGTGTGTATATTGACAATAAACTGGACTGGGCTAAGAACACTGACGCCCTCTACAGAAAGGGCCAAAGTCGTCTCTATTTTCTGAGGCGCCTGAGGTCCTTCAACATCTGCCGGACTATGCTCAGGATCTTCTATGAGTCTGTGGTGGCAAGTGCTCTCCTCTATGCTGTTGCATGCTGGGGAAGCAGGCTGAGGGTGGCAGATGCCAACAGACTCAACAAATTGATCCGCAAGGCCGGCGATGTTGTGGGTGTGGAGCTGGACTCGCTGAAGGCAGTGTCGGAGAGGAGGATGCTGTCTAAACTGCGGGCCATTATGAACAATGGCTCCCACCCACTCTACGACACGGTGATGAGACACAAGAGCTCATTCAGCTCAAGACTCACTCTACCGAAATGCACCACAGAGCGCCACAGGAGGTCATTCTTACCTGTGGCCATCAAACTTTATAACTCCTCCCTCAGTGTGTGATTCACAAACTCAATGCGAAACTGTTCATATGTGCAATAATAACAATTGTGTGTGCAATAACTCAGAGGGACACTAACTTAATTTAAATAATTGTAATTGCTTTATACCTGATGTTTCACATTACTATCACTTAAGTACTTAAATCTGGTGTACATACTGTAAATTCTCTATATTGTCTTAAATTATTAGTAACGTGTTTATTTTTACATAAATGGCTGCAACTGTAACAACTGCAATTTCCCCGTGGGATCAATAAAGGAATCTGAATCTGAATCTGAAATGCTTTTTACGGAGCCACTCCTCCGTTGCCCAAGCAGTGTGTTTGGGATCATTGTCCTGCTGGAAGGCCCAGCTACGTTCCAACTTCAATGCTCTCGCTGATGGCAGGTTTTGGCTTAAAATTCATTCTTCCCTTAACACGGATCAGTCATCCTGTCCCCTTTGCAGAAAAACCCAAAGCATGATGTTTCCACCCCCATGCTTCACAGTAGGTATGGTGTTCTTGGGATGCAACTCAGCATTCTTCTTCCTCCAAACATGATGAGTTGAGTTTTTACCCAAATGTTCTATTTTGGTTTCATCTGACCACATGATATTCTACCAGTCCTCCTCTGGATCATCCATATGCTCTCTGGCAAACTTCAGACATGCCTGGCACTGCAGGAGGAGTCCCTCTTGGCATAGGGTGTTACTGATGGTAGCCTGTTACTTTGGTCCCAGCTTTCTGCAGGTCATTCATCAGGTCCCTCCGTGTAGTTCTGGGATTTTTGCTCACCATTTTCATGATTATTTTGACCCCACAGGATGAGATCTTGCATGGAACCCAGATTGAGGGAGATTATCAATGGTCTTGTATGTCTTCCATTTTCTTACAATTGCTCCCACAGTTGATTTATTCACACCAACCTCCTTGCCTATTGTAGATTCACTCTTCCCAGCCTGGTGCAAGTCTACAATTTTCTTCCTGGTGTCCTTCGACAGCTCTTTGGTCTTGGCCATGGTTGAGTTTGGAGTCTGAATGTTTGAGGCTGTGGACAGGTGTTTTTTTTAAAGATAATGAGGTAAAACAGGTGCCATTAATACAGGTAACGAGTGGAGGACTCTGGCTGTGAGAGCCAGAGATCTTGTTTGTGGTGTAAATCGAGACTTGAGGAAGTGAGTGGACTGAAAGTACCCATGATTTCAGGCGTCTAGCTGAAAGCGAAAGGATCCAGTGCATTTTCATTTTAAACTACATTTGAAACTAAACCTAGACGCTGCATTATTTAGAGATCACACATATTAATCGATTTTGATGTATCTGAGATTTAATAAGATTAGAAGTCTATTGATTTTACGAATTACTGCACATTGAAATGGTTAAAATGTAAACTATGTCATTCACTGGCCCTCTGCCACTATGATTTAGACAGGGGGGTCACCCGTCTTGTCAAAATCTCGTTTTATATAACCACAAATACAAAACACTTCAGGTTTGTGTGAATAGAGCTGGTCATTAGTTGGCAATGCTTCAGCGGAGTGATGCAGTCTTGGTGTGAAAAAGCTGTTATCACAATTATCAGCAGTTAGAACTCAGAATTCAATCTGTGACTGATTTGTCATCCCAACATGTTTGTCCTTTCTTTTTAGATTCTTCTCCAAGGAGCAGAAACCCTGAAGGAGGACTTGGCCCAACACATGCATAGAAAATAGGATGAACTGTATCAGCAGATCTACCAGGACTGAAATCTACATGTTTTTGTTATAGTAGATCTACCAGCTGTAGAACTGCCATCAGCATGAAGCAAACCTGCTCGATGCTTTAGCAGATGACCTGAAAGCAGAGGGACAGATGAAGTGTGGGGGAGAAACGTTTTCTTCTTTCTTTATTAGAAGACACTGAACTAGCACTCTGGAGATGACCTGTAGCTTCAAGATATTTATTCTATTCGCCGCTGTTTTCACCCTGAATTTTGAACTCTGCTTTGGCCCATGTGCCCGTGCCGAGTATGAGATAAATGGAGAATGCTGTCCCATGTGTGCAGCTGGTAAGTTAAAGGTTAACGTAAATTGCCTAAATCTATAGGAACGTCACCACACCCGGCTATGCAACATGTATGAGAGGGCAGGGAGAGGGGCGCCCTGCGCCCCCCAAAAAGAAGCGATTATGAGGGTTCAGCGAAGTTCAGACGAACGCGCAGTTCCGTAAAAATAAGTTTTATTGACAGTAGGCAGGTCGGTGTCAAAGCGCATGCGTGGGTCAAAGCCAGGGGAGCAGAGATGATCACGGCTGTGATCACCACAACAGGCAAACGTAAACAAAAGGGCAATCCGAGAAACAAGGTCGTTTACACAAGCAGAGTCATCCAAAACACAAAGCCAGAATCCGGTTTGCTAAACGGGCAAAAGGTCAGCGACAAACACGCTATACGGTAATCAGGAAAACCGCTCAGTAAGTTGATGAGAGAAACACCACCTAACTAACTAACGCTTATAACTATTCTAGTCTGAACATGTGACAAACTAGCACAGGTGACATGAGTCAGTAATCGGGTGACTGTGAATGCTGATGAGTGCGTGATCTCCCTCATACTCCTGGGAAATGGAGTTCGCAAAACTGGGAGAGTCCGTCTGAGGCGAGACGTTCTGCGTCACTCTTACTATAGTATCTGATCTACCTCTATCCTGTTAATATTATGAGACGAGAGCGCTACAAAACATTCACATTAACTAATTTATCACACAATTTTGCTTCAGATGTGGTCCTTCAGTCTCAAAATGTTTAGCGTCCAAATTTTGCTTCTGTAGTTCAGCACTGGAACTATTATGCTAACAAAGGCTAACCAAAAAATAATAATAACTGAGAGTCAACAGTCACCCAAATCTTTTTTGTAAATACATCCTTAAAACTTTCTGCAGAATTGTTGAGGTGGTTTAGAACAAAACAGAGCAAGATGTTGTCTAAAGTGGCTGCCTACTGTGTGAAGTTAGTGAAGTTCTGTTCATTTGTATGGTTCACAGCATGTGGAAAATTATATAAATGTGAGGATTTTTTGTACATTTTCCATTTAAACATTATTTTGTCTCATTCTTTGCTGTATTTTTTTTAGGAAACTATGTTTATAGGCATTGCACTGTGGATACAAGCACTACTTGTGTTCCATGTCCTGAATCAACTTACACGGATGAACCCAATGGTCTTATAAAATGCTTTAGCTGTACAGTGTGTGATTCTGGTAAGTCTGTCTTTCATAAGTAATTCATGTTTTATATATTTTGTAGACTCCAGCGTGATTTGTGTATTTAAAAAACAACAGAGGAGTAGAGGTCAGTGTGGACAGGGCCAATATGCTAAATCTGTTCTTTAACAGATTTGACACGGCAGGCTCTGTCCCCCCCAGCCTGACTCCTCTGCTGCCAGTCCTCAGCAGACCATACCACTCATCCCCCCTCCCCCTCCTGATAGCCTGCCTCCCTCGTGTGATAGCCCATCTCACACCTCCATCCCTCCCCCACCCACCTCCTCTACAGTGTGTCTCACTGCTGACCAGGTGAGAAGACAACTGAAGAGACTCCACACAAACAAGGCTGCAGGCCCTGATGGGGTTCCACCCAGGGTGCTTAAAGCCTGTGCCACCCAACTTTGTGGAGTACTTCAACATGTCTTCAACTTGAGCCTGAGTCTCCAGAGGGTCCCCATGATGTGGAAGACATCTTGCATTGTTCCTGTCCCAAAGACGCCACGACCCAGTGACGCCAAGGACTACAGGCCAGTGGCACTGACGTCTCATGTCATGAAGACCATGGAGAGGCTCGTCTTGGATCAGCTCCGACCCATAGTCCAGCCTTTTCTAGATCCCCTCCAGTTTGCCTATCAGCCCCGCCTGGGAGTTGAAGACGCCATCATCTACCTGCTCAACAGAGTTTATGCTCACCTGGATAAGCCAGCCAGCTCTGTGAGGGTCATGTTTTTTGACTTCTCCAGCGCATTTAACACCGTCTGGCCCGCTCTTCTGGGCGATAAGCTCACAGTGATGCAGGTAGATGCCCCCCTTGTGTCCTGGATTGTTGACTATCTGACCGGCAGACCACAGTATGTACGCCTGCAGCACTGTGTGTCGGACAGAGTGGTCAGCAACACTGGAGTTCCACAAGGTACTGTCCTCTCTCCCTTCCTCTTCGCCCTCTACACCACGGACTTCAGCTACTGCACAGAGACTTGCCACCTTCAGAAGTTTTCTGATGACTCTGCAATAGTTGGATGTATCAGCAAGGGTGATGAGGAAGAGTACAGGGCAACGGTGAAGGACTTTGTCGCATGGTGCGAGCGGAACCACCTGCAGCTCAATGTGACAAAGACAAAGGAACTGGTGGTGGACCTGAGGAGGGACAAGGTACCGATGACCCCTGTGTCCATCAGCGGGGTCAGTGTGGACACTGTGGAGGATTACAAATATCTGGGTGTGTATATTGACAATAAACTGGATTGGGCTAAGAACACTGACGCCCTCTACAGGAAGGGCCAAAGCCGTCTCTATTTTCTGAGGCGCCTGAGGTCCTTCAACATCTGCCGGACTATGCTCAGGATCTTCTATGAGTCTGTGGTGGCGAGTGCTATCCTCTATGCTGTTGCATGCTGGGGAAGCAGGCTGAGGGTGGCAGATGCCAACAGACTCAACAAATTGATCCGCAAGGCCGGTGATGTTGTGGGTATGGAGCTGGACTCACTGATGGCCGTGTCGGAGAGGAGGACGCTGTCTAAGCTGCTGGCCATTATGAACAATGGCTCCCACCCACTCTACGATACGGTGATGAGACACAAGAGCTCATTCAGCTCAAGACTCATCATACCAAAATGCACCACAGAGCGCCACAGGAAGTCATTCTTACCAGTGGCCATCAAACTCCATAACTCCTCCCTCAGTGTGTGATTAAAAAAACTTCATATGTGCAATAACAACAATTGTGTGTGTAGAGTACTTAAATCTGGTACATACTGTAAATTCTATATATTGTTTTAAATTATACATACTGTAAATTCTATATATTGTTTTAAATTATTAGTAAAGTGTTTATTTTTACATAAATGGCTGCAACTGTAACAACTGCAATTACCCCCTGGGA
The DNA here is from genome assembly GCF_015220715.1 of Pygocentrus nattereri. Classification (NCBI taxonomy): domain Eukaryota; kingdom Metazoa; phylum Chordata; class Actinopteri; order Characiformes; family Serrasalmidae; genus Pygocentrus; species Pygocentrus nattereri. The sequence goes on along the minus strand of NC_051238.1, from coordinate 12,214,309 downwards.
TCAATAAAGGAATCTGAATCTGAATAAAGCATTGGTTAAATAAATATAATAGTTTTGGTGTAGTGACAGTTATTTTGTGTTGTTTACAGGTCAGAGTTTAAGAGTAAAGACCTCCTGCTCTAGATCATTGGATACTGCCTGTGAACCACTAGATGGATCTTACTGCACTGTTCAACAGGGAGGCAGCTGTAGACGAGCTGAGAAACACAAAAACTGCAGTCCTGGACAATATATAAAGCACAGAGGTTAGTGTGATATGTCAGTATACACTATAAACTTCCAAAGTAACACTGGTTTTCTTTTTAAAGAATTCTACACATTCTATATTTTAAAAGTAAGAAATTGTTTTTACAAGTCCTTTTTCCAGCCTTTCTATCCTTTACAATTAGTGTTTTTGTTATTGTGCCTTTAAGACTGGTAGACAGTGCTGTGCAAAACTATTTACCTCAGAAATAAGTGTGGTGTTACCAGTACAACACAATACACTGTTAGAAATAAACATACTATGCAGGTACATGATTCATATATCAAGGTACAAACAATGTAAATGTACACTCAAAGGTATAACAGTGGTTTTAAGGTCCAATGGTGTACCCTACATATGGTTTTTTCTAGTGGAAAAGTAGATATTTGTACATTTTAATAACCGAATGTTTTAAATCAGAACATTAAAATAAAAAGCCTGGAGACAAGACGGGGTGTGTGGAGTAAATATAATTTAGAAAATATAATTTCAATGGATTATGGTACAATTATCTTCCCTGACTAAAGGTACTGGGATGTACGCCTGACGGTACCACCACAGTAACACCACATAAATACACATAAACAAAATAAACTCTTATTAAAACAAAATAAAAAAATTGGGCTTTGCATACAGATCCTTTAAATAACTTGTTTACAGTAGCAGCTATTCTCTGTGACTGAGCAGAACTTGTATGTTTGCAGGAACATCATTTAAAGATACTGAATGTGCTGAATGTCCAGATGGTACCTTCTCAAATGGCTCTCTTCAGATTTGTCAACCACATTCAAAGTGAGTGAATTCAATTGAGTGTCAGTGAATGATCATTATGATCAGTGAATGAATATCCAACAGTAGGGATTTTCACACAGTAGTTCTAGTGAGATTATACATAACCCAAAAAAAGGAAATATAGGCATAGAATAAAAGGAAAAAAGGCACTATTTGCAATACATGCACAAGCAGTGGATGTGTACACATAAATGTGTCATTTTGTTTGAGATTGAAGGATCTAAATGAAAGAGTGTTGAATAGAGACACAGAGTGTAAAAGTAAATGTTGTCATTTGGTTGTAGTTTTATAACCTTCATCTAAAGGAGAGTCTTCATCTAAAGGATAAACCAGAGCAAGTGTTAAAGAAATGTAGATGATCAACAGTGAGCTATAAAAACTACACAATCAGAAAATCATGTGACTTCATCAGATGATTTGTTTTAATCTGACAGATGTGAAGATCTGGGACTTACAGAAATAACAGTAGGAACACTTTCTTCTGATGCTGAATGTGGAAATAAAACTCCAACTGCTCTGATAGCTGGAATCACAGTTTTTATTCTCACTGTGGTTGTAGTAGTAGTTCTCATGCTTCTCAAAATTAAACATAGCACTCACCAACATGCAGGTAAGTGCCTTACATTTATTTATTTAGAAGTTTTATTTATATTTATACAATATTTTTACAGTTTATTATAAAAATATTAAAAGTAGACTGTGCTTTTCTATCAGCTGGACATGATGAAACAGTTAGAAGTCAAGACATTGAATTAGACCAACTGTAAGTATTTTGTTATTTATATTATTTTAGTTGGGCTACATGTTCTGTATTAATGCATATTTAATTCATTAGTTGTATTTAATTAGTTTTTTATTAGTAGAATTTCAACAAAATAATGAAAAAATGAAGTTTAAACTCCACATGAGTTTCTGTGATTGAAATGATTGATAGTGTTGTTTTTCCTTCCAAGGCAACACAAACCACAGTAACACCAATATTAACATCAAGCAGGTACAAGACCTGGAGGAGAGACAAACCTTCTTTTAGAACTGTGAAATAAAGCAGTCAAAGATGCGGTTTCAGTTTGTCTTCATTTCTGATTATGCGATATTTTTCAGTAACATAAGATAGAATCTTTTACTAATCTCACACAGTGAGGGCTAAAAAAAACTCACCGACACATGTAACAAGCATCTTTGTGACACCTAAACTAGCTTTGTGGACGTATTGAGACATATCTACTTTTATCTAATTTTGCAGACGTCACTATTCCATCACCACAACATTCCAAGACGTCGATGTTTTAAATAGCACTGCATTCATTTGTTGACATTTCTTTTTTATTATAAGAACCATGGATGAATGTATTTTCTCCTGTAGAGAACCACCTCTGCCTACTGTAAATAGAATTTGGATGGAGTAACAACACATCAAATGAGTTGTGGAGAAACCAGATCTGCAGCTTCATTGATAAACTAAAAATACACTGCTCAAAGAAAATAAAGGGGAACACTCAGTAACACATCCTAGATCTGAATGAATGAAATATTCTCATTAAATACTTTTTTTCTGTACAAAGTTGAATATGCTGACAACAAAATCACACAAAAATCAATGGAAATCAAATTTATTAACCAATGGAGGCCTGGATTTGGAGTCACACACAAAATTAAAGTGGAAAAAAACACGACAGGCTGATCCAACTTTGATGTAATGTCCTTAAAACAAGTCAAAATGAGGCTCAGTATTGTGTGTGGCCTCCACGTGCCTGTATGACCTCCCTACAACGCCTGGGCATGCTCCTGATGAGGTGGCGGATGGTCTCCTGAGGGATCTCCTCCCAGACTTGGACTAAAGCATCCGCCAACTCCTGGACAGTCTGTGGTGCAATGTGGCTTTGGTGGATGGAGTGAGACATGATGTCCCAGATGTGCTCAATCAGATTCAGGTCTGGGGAACGGGTGGGCCAGTCCATAGCTTCAGTGCTTTCATCTTGCAGGAAATGCTGACACACTCCAGCCACATGATGTCTAGCATTGTCCTGCATTAGGAGGAACCTAGGGCCAGCCGCACCAGCATATGGTCTCACAAGGGGTCTGAGGATCTCATCTCGGTACCTAATGGCAGTCAGGCTACCTCTGGCGAGCACATGGAGGGCTGTGCGGCCCTCCAAAGAAATGCCACCCCAGACCATTACTGACCCACTGCCAAACTGGTCATGCTGAAGGATGTTGCAGGCAGCAGATCGCTCTCCACGGCGTCTCCAGATTCTGTCACGTCTGTCACACGTGCTCAGTCTGAATCTGCTTTCATCTGTGAAGAGCACAGGGCACCAGTGGTGAATTTGCCAATCCTGGTGTTCTCTGGCAAATGCCAAGCGTCCAGCACAGTGTTGGGCTGTGAGCACAACCCCCATCTGTGGACGTCGGGCCCTCATACCATCCTCATGGAGTCAGTTTCTAACCATTTGTGTAGACACATGTATATTTGTGGCCTGCTGGAGGTCATTTTGCAGGGCTCTGGCAGAGCTCCTCCTGTTCCTCCTTGCACAAAGGCGGAGGTAGCGGTCCTCGCTGCTGGGTTCTTGCCCTCCTACAGTGAAAGGACCGGCCGTTTTTGGTCCGTTCATGAAGAGGAACCAGAGAGTGGATCACCTGTCCTGTGGAAAGTCTCAGTTGCAGCGGGAGCGCTTGGTGCAGAAAGACAGAACCACTCTCGTAATCAATCAAAGAGTTTATTAAGTCTTCTGCACAAAGAAAGAAGGGCACTCCTTCTTTTATACAAACACGTCCTGCCCTGTTGCGTACAAGCAAACAGGGTGGACCCAAATAAGTTGTCTAACAGTCATGAAATGCTAAGCTGACACTCACGGACCACCGGAACTGCCCAAAGGAGGGGGGCTTCTGCTCTGTGTACGATAATCTTACCTACGAAAGAGAACAAATGGTTCTGGACAGAATGTTGTCCCGATAAGAGGAGCAAGTTGTTTGTGCAAAACTGCCAAGGACAGTAGCTATGCTTGCTGCAAAGTCTGCTTAGAGCAGATTTAGAGCAGAGTTAACCCTTTCATACAGCCTCCTCCACATCTCTTGGTAGCGCCTCCAACCTCTGGACACTACGCTGACAGACACAGCAAACCTTCTTGCCACAGCTCACATTGATGTGCCATCCTGGATGAGCTGCACTACCTGAGCCACTTGTGTGGGTTGTAGAGTGCGTCTCATGCTACCACGAGTGTGAAAGCACCACCAACATTCAAAAGTGACCAAAACATCAGCCAGAAAGCAGAAAGGTACTGAGAAGTGGTCTGTGGGCCCCACCTGCAGAACCACTCCTTTATTGAGTGTGTCTTGCTAAATGCCAATAATTTCCACCTGTTGTCTGTTCCATTTGCACAACAGCTGTGAAATTGATTGTCAATCAGTGTTGCTTCCTAAGTGGACAGTTTGATTTAACAGAGGTTTGATTTACTTGGAGTTATATTGTGTTGTTTAAGTGTTCCCTTTATTTTTTTTGAGCAGTGTATATTTTCAGAGAGAAACTAATTTATATTATATGGCACGAAAGGGCAATAATATTTTTTCAATACCATCATTTAACAGTGTTCTGGTGCATGTTTTGAAGGTGGTCAGAAATAACACAATGATGTTCATTTTACCCAAATGAACAGTTCAACAGTGTTCAAGGAGTGCATCTATTGCAGGATTTCCTTAACATCACACGCCAGTAAAATTATGCTTAAGACCATTTAACACAGATTAGAGCCTCACATCAAAATAGAAAATTGTCAAGACATGAAAGCAGGATTCAAAAAAGGCAGAGGAACAAGAGATGTTATTGCGGATGTACACTGGTTTAAAAGGCCAAGGAATTCAAGAAGGAAGTCAACGTGTGTTTCACTGACTACAGCAAAGCTCCCCGTTGTGTTGACTCTCATTGTTCTAATGAGGAATCTCTACACTTTTAAAAGGGTTGGTTCCTATATAGCACGCAAAAGGGTTCTTCTGTTATTACAATGTCGAGCTTGTAACAACAAAATAACCCTTTTAGGTGCTATATAGAACTTCATGTTCGTGGTCCTTTATAGAACCATTTTCTTTACTAAAGAACCCTTGAAAAAACATCTTTTTTACGAGTGCACACTAATCAACAAGTCATGTTCAGAACAGACACTGAATGAACAGAATAGTTCCACATAGTGACTGTCTGTGTCTGTCTGTCTGCCCTGCGATGGACTGGCGACCTGTCCAGGGTGTATCCTGACTTCCGCCCGATGACCGCTGGGATAGGCTCCAGCGTTTTTATAAGAGAATGTTTAAAATAACCCGTCATCTAACTCAGTCATATGTAGTTACTCCTGTCCATACCTAGATTAATTCTCTACAGAGACTCTTTCAAGTTTAAGTTTCCACACTGCCTCATATCCTTTAACTGTGACCCACTTTAAGCAAGCTATGTTGTCCTTTTAACTTTTATCCCTTTTGTTGCTTTGTTTTATTTTCTTTTGTCCATCATTGAATGTAGTCCAATGTAGTTTAATATTTAGTCAATAAATTCCAATAATGAAGAAGACTAAGTTTATGATGACAGTAAACACTGCTGACTTTTCCTCTGATGGAAAGGATGTGGAAATGGTGCACAGCTTTTGTCTACTCGGCTCAGTTATTAACATCAGAGGATTTAACCCTCAAGAAACACTGCACAGATTGGTGCTCTGCAGAGCAAGGATTTTTGCTTTGATGTTGACCAGAAGAGAATGGGTTCTCCTTCTGAGGAAGCAAAAAGTAAAGAATGATGTGAAAACATGCTAAATTAAAACAAGTCCACCCTGTTTGCCTGTGAATTATGTCTCTATCTTCTGTTCATTCTATTAAAAAAAACAACAACAATGCTAACACTTCAGTGTCTCAGCCTGGTGATTTCAAAGATGACCCTTGTTATACTACGGATAACCCTCTGACCATGCCTGAAGTCATGCTGTACCATACCACTGGCTTAATACGGCTCTGGATGAATGTGTGTTTTAGTGCAGTTGTGGTCAAAGTAGAAAGTATCTTATAGGCCAAGACACCCCCAGCCTTGAATTGAACAGTTTTCCTTTTACTAATTACAAAAGAAATACTTGCTACAACTGTACTTGTACACAAGTGTAAGCAAATACTATGTGTAGACATTTTATTATTATTATTATTACTATTATTATTTACAGTTTCTAATAATGAGACCTGTGTGGCTGCAGACATGAACAACCGAGCTAATTTTATTTTTGATACAGAAATATGAGATTTGAGATATCAATTTGAGGGGGTCCTGACTGCTTAAGTTGCTGTGTAAGTAGCTTTACAATCAAGTGTGCTTTTGTATTTCAACCCAGGTAGTAAAAAAAAGACTTGATAATTCCACTGAAGTACCACACTTTGTACTTTGTCCACAACTGGTCTAATTTACAGTGTTGTGCTTGTTTCACGGTCCATACAAAGTCCCAATAAAGGTCTGTAAATATCAGTGTTTCTTTTAAATCGTGTGATCTTTGGGTACTATTTAATAAAACGTGGTTTGCATCACAGTGCTCGTTTTCCCTTGTGACGAAACCGGCTTCGTGCATGCTGGCTATTTATTTATTTGTTTATTTAGATATTTATTTATTATTATTACTAAACCTTACGAGCTCTGACCATTTTGGTGGGCGTATCGCTGCTTTGTCACAGACTATTTAGCACCTTCCGTCGCTTAATCGCGCATTGCTCGCGGCACAGTGCGCTGGATTTACGCCAGAAAAAAAGACGTTTTCATTTCGAGCTAGAGAAGAGAGAAAAGAGAGAGAAGAGAGAAAAGAGAGAAAAGAGAGAGGAGAGAGAGGAGAGAGAAGAGTGCGCTGTCTGTTTTTTCCCCTTCATTTTTCAGCAGAAAACGAGGTAGAAACAGGTCCCCTGATTTGTTCGGGAGCTAAACTGAAGACAGAGGGAGCCGCACCGTCTTATTCACTGCGCTGTTTTCTTCTGGAGACACTTCAAAAGTAAGTCAGCGGTCCAGCCTGGATGAGCTGACCCTGGTCTGGCGTCTGTTGATGATCAGGCAGTTGTACAGCAGCGCTGCTCTGAAGTGTAAAGTAAACATCTCTGACAGGAGTAAAGGATGATACACTGAATATCAAAACATTTTAATACTGCTGTTATACTTTAAGAGCTTTTAAACTCGAGCTATTAGAGTTTAAAACGGCGCCTCATGTATTTCCGAACACGAACAGCCAATCAGCTGCTCCGCTCGCCAATCAATCATCCCGCTCTAGCAGTACAGCCCGCCTCCTGTTCCGCCAAAACCCGTTGGTTGTAGAAAAAGGAGACATATGGGTGAGCGTTCTTTCTTTTTTAGTGAAATACATCCTTCTACTTTCTAAAATTAAAGAGACGTTCTGGGCGAGTGATTAGAAACTAGTTTAACTTTTCGTTTTTAGCCGTTGAGCTCCTTTCACTCCCATTCACTGAGGACTCACTCGCGGGCGCCCTCTGCTGGTTGGCTGTCCTGTTTTTATGTAAAGGGGATGGGGGGATAGGAGGTGGCCAGGCTCCTCATAAATCGGCTCTGGACAGTGTCATGGGGATGAATGGAGCTCAGCTGCTGAAAACGAATAGTTAAACTAGCTTCTATCTTTCAGCTTTCACTAGCATGACTGAGATTTCAGGATCCTCAGGACATCACCCCTCCTTCTTGCCAGCAATTAGCAGGACGATAAGTCAACTTTTTTTTGCTAATTCACAGAGAAGCACTGAGGCAGCCTACTAGTAACATCTGTCTTTCTCTCCCTATGTCTGTAAATACATACATTTCTAATATACTGATTGTTGTTGTTAGTGTAATATCTTCATATCATTATCATCAGTATTTATTTATTTTTTTAATATCATTGAATGTAGTCCAATGTAGTTTAATATTTAGTCAATAAATTCCAATAATGAAGAAGACTAAAGTTATGATGACAGTAAACACTGCTGACTTTTCCTCTGATGGAAAGGATGTGGAAATGGTGCACAGCTTTTGTCTACTCGGCTCAGTTATTAACATCAGAGGATTTAACCCCCAAGAAACACTGCACAGATTGGTGCTCTGCAGAGCAAGGATTTTTGCTTTGATGTTGACCAGAAGAGAATGGGTTCTCCTTCTGAGGAAGGAAAAAGTAAAGAATGATGTGAAAACATGCTAAATTAAAACAAGTCCACCCTGTTTGCCTGTGAATTATGTCTCTATCTTCTGTTCATTCTATTAAAAAAAAACAACAATGCTAACACTTCAGTGTCTCAGCCTGGTGATTTCAAAGATGACCCTTGTTATACTACGGATAACCCTCTGACCATGCCTGAAGTCATGCTGTACCATACCACTGGCTTAATACGGCTCTGGATGAATGTGTGTTTAGTGCAGTTGTGGTCAAAGTAGAAAGTATCTTATAGGCCAAGACACCCCCAGCCTTGAATTGAACAGTTTTCCTTTTACTAATTACAAAAGAAATACTTGCTACAACTGTACTTGTACACAAGTGTAAGCAAATACTATGTGTAGACATTTTATTATTATTATTATTATTATTTACAGTTTCTAATAATGAGACCTGTGTGGCTGCAGACATGAACAACCGAGCTAATTTTATTTTTGATACAGAAATATGAGATTTGAGATATACATTTAAGGGGGTCCTAAGTGACTGCTTAAGCTGCTGTGTAAGTAGCTTTACAATCAAGTGTGCTTTTGTATTTCAACCCAGGTAGTAAAAAAATGGATTATTCCACTGAAGTAGCCATAGATTGCTCTCTGGTTGCAGTCATGTTGCAGTATAGGATCTAGATCAGGGCAGGCAATTATGGTCCTACAGGTCCAGTGTCCAGCACAGTTTGGTGATTTTCCTGCTCTAACAAACCTACTGAATCTGGTTATTAACTAAGGAGTTGAATCAGGGGTGTTTGAGCAGAAAAATTACCAAACTATGCTGCATTGCAGCCCTCCAGGCCCAAAACTGCTCACTTGAGATGCAGATCATGTTTACAATGCTAATCCAGTAAATTATGGGGGAAATCATGACTTCATCTTGCATTTTGTTTCTCTCTGACAGATGTGAAGATCTGAGACTTACAGAAATAAAGACAGGAACACTTTCCTCTGATGCTGAATGTGGAAATAGAAGTCCTGCTGCTCTGATAGCTGGAATCATAGTTGCTGTTCTTATTGTGGCTGTAGCAGTAGCAGTTACCATATTTCTGAAAAGTAAATTTAAGATTGTCACACATACAAGTAGGATTTTATATTCTTTAATTACTTAAAACAAACCTTTCTTGATATTCATATAATATATATTTTATTATATTTTAAATCTCTGATAATCTCCATTAGCCTGTGCTTCTCAATCACCTGGAGGGGATCAGATATTTCTGTCAGAGGAGCCTGTAAGTATTAGTTTAGTTTGATATTGCATGGTAATGCCAATGCAATGTAGTAGTTTGTAGCATTTTAATAAAAAAAAAATGAAGATGAGGATTAAACTCAGTATGGGATTCTGGGTTTGAAATCAGAGATGAAAATCACTGTTGTTTTTCCTGCCAAGGTAAAACCCACCACAGTAACACCAATGTTAAAAAAGCAGGTAAGAGACCATTGCTGTTTCTCTTTGTGTTCCTTTTTGATTGCCAGGTTGTGTTGTATTTCTGCACTTAATCAACATTACACATAAATGCATCACATAATTGCATCTAAATAAAATAATCAGCCCCCACCACACTTCTCCATCACATGAAAGCTCCAAACCTAGTACAGTAAGGAAATATGCTAATCTACACATGTAACAGACTAAAGTATCTCACAGGAGATACTTCGTTGAAGTCACTATTCCAGCACCACATCATTTTAAGAAGTCACTGTTTTATACAGCATTCGGTTTTCTTGTTTATTTACAGTAATAATAATTAGTAAAGCTATAATAAGTAATAATACAATCATTTTTTTTCATATCATCACTGTTTAACAGTATTGTAATGCATGGTTTTAAGAGGAACCACCTGGTCATAAATAACACCTAATACTGTTCTTTTGCCTAAATACATTCTTAGATAGAGCATTGATGAGCTACTTCAAAATTGTAAAATGCATTGGATTCTCTCTTTGCCCAGGATGTGCAGTGTGCAGCCTACTCTCCTGCTAAAAACAGGAGGATTCCCTATAATGGAAAAGACTACTGACCCTCAGCTGAAATTTTGACTTGATAATGATGACCTTATACAAAGTTTGTTTTGGGTTTTTTAACATTGGTTTGGTCCAGGCCCAATTAGTGTCGAGGCTTATGATGTAAAAGTACTGTAATGGAGTGTAGAAGGAGATCGACTGAGTTTATCCAAAAAAGTTGAACTATGTAATGTGGTTGTGTGAATTCAAAGGCCTGGACCGGATGAAAAAGCTGCAGCAAGTTTGGTTTTTAACTTTTTTTTTTTTTGTTGAGGATGCAAATACTTTCTTTGTGTGTGAACATGTTAATAAATGAAAAGGAGCACTGGAACACTGGATGTGTTTGAGCTGTCTGTTATAAACCCCTCTCTCCACTCCTGCTCAGCCACCCTCACCCTCACAAGACTCTTACCTTTTACTCCCTGATTAACTCATTGCACCTGTTAAGTATGTAAAGCTTTGACAGATACCTGCAATGTTCGTCAGAGATGTTCTCTGAGAAATGTGCTCATTCTCAAACCAATACTCTTCAAACAGTAGTCTGTTGACAGGCTTGTTTCTTTTCCCTAATTAATATCCACTATTGTATAGTCATTAATCATTCATGTTGCTCATTGGGTCATGGTTTTGCTATCCTATGTTGGCCAGAGGAGCATGATTTCTGCTTTTCAGTCTTGGTTCTGTATTGAGATGTCAGAGAGAGCCTGTAATGTATCATCTTATTTTTACAGTATATCTGACAGTATGTGTCTGAGGCTGTGTATGTGCCTTTCTGCCCAGGTGTTTCATAAAAAGCACTTTTAGAGGCCGAATCATGGCTTCCTCTGTCTTATTCACCTCTGACACAACAATATAAATGAGAGATTATATGTGACTGCTTACACTGCTTATAGCAAGAAAGGCTAAATAGGCCACTTTTACAAGCACATACTTTTCACTTGAGCCCAGGCAGTCAATAAAAGACCTTATACTTTCACTGAAATACAGCAGCGTATTGACCGAGTTGTGCTTGTTTAGTCAAATCCCTATGAAGGCCTGTTAAGCTCAGTTCAACAATAAAGTCGTGTGACCTCTGGACACACCACATTACTTGCTACGCTGGACTTTCAACTTTGCCAGCGTAGGACTGAACCATTTATCCCGCCACAGGTGAGACGGGACAGGAAATCCACACCTTATGTTCCTAAACATGAACTTTGACCCTTGTCTCTGTGGTCGGCCTGTCTTTTCTCACTCACAGATGATTAAGACATTATGTCCTTTAGTTCTGTATTATTCTTTTATTTCATTAATGTGAAATCTGATCCACAGCCCCCCTTACCAAGAGTGCGCTATTCCAAGATAAACGACGGCTCTACTGCAGGACGAAGAAGAGAACTGTCTGTTTTTAATTACTTTTATTTTAATTCTTTAATCTTTAAAAAACTTTCCTCCACACCGCGGCCGTTATGAACACACTGAGCGGACAGTTCATGTCCTCTGTATCTCCGCTGTACCTGAAAAACAGGGTACGTACCATTAAAACTCTCCGAGCCGAGTTTAAGGCTCAAACTGAAAGTACAGAGCCTGCTGAGCCGAGCTGACCGGAAGTTTCGCTCCTCGGTTTGTTCGGGAGGCATTTTAAATCCTTAAACTTTGTAGAAACTGAGCCAAGCTAAGCTGGAGAGAGACTGAGCCCTCTTGGCAGCACCGCGGCTCTGCGCTGCCAGCTCCAGCAGTGCCAGTCCAACCGGTTCTATTTTATTTATATATGAGGGGCTTGGCCGGGGGGGGGGGGGGGGGGGGGGTCAACTCATGATCTGGGTTCTCCTGATGACGCGGCAGCAGCGCCGCTGTGAGTCTGTAAAAGTACAGAAAAGTAATTTAACGTATTGAAATGTTAAATAACTCAATAAAAAAACTCCGACAAGTTCCAGTTAGATTATATATGGATTCCCAATTCACTGCCCAGCATGACGGGCCATTTGTTGGGCTAATTTAGCTCGGTGTGCTGATACCGTGCTGTAGCTGTTAATGTAGGCAGAACGACATTTATTTCACTTACAGGCGCACAGACACTTTAGTCTTCCAGCTCTTTTTGTTGTTTTTTATGTGTGTTATTTCGGTCACGCGCGTTTTCTCACAACATGTTTGAAACAATTCAATAAAGTTTATGTAGTGAAGCAGAAATTATGAGAAATTATGGCTTTCTAGAGGCTTATTTTATTTACTGATTAAGTCATAAATAGCGACTGTTTAAAGAAGATTAGTCACTGTATATTATATGATATAATATTAGATTATTGTATATAATTTGATATCAGTTTACAAAAGTGACCATATGGCGTTGTGATTATGCTGAAAATCACAAATATCAAAATTCAACATACGGAATCTGTGAGTGTTAAAAATGGGGTAATTGAATTTTTCAATTTGAATATTCTTTTTTTTCTTGTTTTCACTTCAGCAAAATGTTAGAGTGG